>NW_027331919.1:15291914-15415127 GCF_048418815.1 Hemitrygon akajei
TCCACCCAAATGGCCTCGGTAGACAAGCCCTCTAATGTCCTGCCTGAGCACTGCTGTAACATTCTCCCTCTCCAGCAATGCCATCGCCCTTCATCCTTCTGCGTCTATCACGTCTGAAACATCGGACCTCTGTAACATTAAGCTCTATAGTTACCCACACTATCCTACTACCTTTTTTGAAGAAGGGGACAACATTCGCCTCCCTCCAATCCATAGGTCCTATTTCCGTGGACAATGAGGACATAAAGATCCTAGCCAGACTTTCACCAATCTCTTCCCTCGCCTTGTGGAACAGACTGGGGAGTATTTCGTCAGGCCCCGGGGACTTATCTGTCCTAATGTATTTTAACAACTCCAACAACTCCTGTCCCTTAATATTAACATGCTCAGAACTTTAACCTCACTTATATTGCCCTCACCGTTATCAGTTTCCCTCTCAGTGGTGAATCCCGAAGAGAAGTATTCACTGAGGACGTCGCTCTCCTCCACACCCTCCAGGCACATCTTCCCAGCTTTATCTCTAATTGGTCCTACCTTCACTCCTTCATCCTTTTGTTCCTCGCAGAATTGAAGAATGCCTGCGGTTTTTCTTTACCCTACTCGCCAAGATCTTCTCATGTCACCTTCCTGCTCTCCTCAGCCCCTTCTTAAGCTCCTTTCTTGCTGCCTTATATTCCTCTATAGACTCATCTGATCATTGCTTCCTGAACCTCACGTATGCTGCTTTCTTCTATCTGACTATATTCTCCACCTCACTTGTCACCCATGGTTCCTTCACCTTACCACTCTTTATCTTCCTCACCGGCACAAATGAATCCCAAACATCCTGCAAGAGATCCTTAAACATCGACCACATGTCCATAGTATATTTCCCTGCAAAAGCATCATCCCGATTCACAGCCGGAAGTTCTTTCCGTATACCCTCATAATTTGCCCTGCTCAAAATTTCCTGTCCTCTCTGACTATACCTTTTCCCTGATAATGCTGAAGGCCAGGGAGCGGTGATCACTGCCCCCCAGATGCTCACCCACTGACAGATCTGTGACCTGACCCGTTTCGTTACATAATAATAGATCCAATATGGCATTCGCCCTAGTCGGCCTGTCAACATATTGTGACAGGAATCCATCCTGGACACACTTATCAAACTCTGTCCCATTTGAGCCATTGGAACGAATAATGTGTGAATCAATATTGGGGAAGTTAAAGATATCCATGATAACAAGCCTGTTATTTTTGTACCTTTCAAAATCTGCCTCCCAATCTGCTCCTCGGTATCTCTGCTGCTACCAGGGGTCCTATGGAATATTTCCAATAGAGTAACTGCTCCATTCTTGTTCCTGACTTCCACCCATTCTGACTCAAAATAGAATCCTGCAACATTACCCACCCTCTCTGTAACTCTAATATTTTCCCTGACCAGTAATGCCATTCCTCCTCCCGCTTCCCCCCTCTATCCCTTTGAAAACACTGAAAACCAGAAGTATTGAGAATACATTCCTGCCCTGGTGCAAGCCAAGTCTCCCTAATGACCATTACGTCATAATTCCATGTATGTATCCAAGCTCTCAGTTCATTGCCTGTGTTCCTGATGCTTCTTGTATTGAAATATCGCACTTTAGCCCTTCTACCTTACTATCTTTACACCCTTTATTCTGCTTCTCTTTCCTCAAAACCTCTTTATATATTAGATCTGGCTTTGCTCCGTGCACTAATCTTGCAGTTCTCGCATGACCTTTATCCTCCTCCACCTCACTATCTGCTCTAACACTCTGGTTCCGCTTCCCCCTACAAATCTAGTTTAAATCTCCCGGAGCAGCACGAGCAAACCTTCGCGCAAGGATCCTAGTCCCCCTCTAGTTCAGGTGCAACCCGTCCCGTCGGAATAGGTCTCACCTTCCCTGGAACAAGTCTAGTTGTCCGGAAACATGAAGCCCTCCATCCTGCACCAACACCTCAGCCAGGTATTTTGCTGCATTATCTTCTTATTTCTAGCCTCACGAGCACGTGGCACGGGTAGCAATCCTGAAACTCCAACCCTGCCTGTCCTGTTCTTCAACTTTGTACCTAACTCACTAAACTCTCTTTACAGGACCTTTTCCTTCTTCCTATCCACGTCATTGTTCCCTACATGGACCACGACATCTGGATGCTCACCCTCCCTCTTGAGAATACTGAGAACTCGATCCGAGATATCGCGGACCCTGGCACCAGGGAGGCAACAGTCCATCCGGGTTTCTCGATCTCTCCCACAGATCCTCTTATCTACCACCCCCTCCCAACTATTGAATCCCCTATCACTACTGTTCTCCGCTTTTCCCTCCTTCCCTTCTGAGCTCAGGGTCCAGTCTCGTTGCCAGAGTCGTGACCACTGCAACTTGTCACTAGCAGTTTGACCCCACCAACAGTATCCAAAACGGTCCACTTATTGTGTGCTCTGCTCCTCCTGTCTGTTCCCCTTCCCTCTCCTGACAGTCACCTAGCTAACTCTCTCCTGTCTCTTAGTGGCGACGATCGCCCTGAAACTCCTGTCTATTGCTGCCTCTGTCTCACGAATGATACGAAGTTAGTCCAGCTCCAGTTCCAGTTCCCTAACTCAGTTTGTCAGGAGCTGCAGCTGGATGCACCTTTTGCAGGTGTAGTCATCAGGGACAATTGTGCTCGCCCTGACATCCCACAAACTGCAAACGGAGCACTCGATACCCTAACTGCTGCTTCCATTACCTACTCCTAAGGTAATTAAATTAATTAAACGAGCTTAACTGGCCTTACCTCACTGGGAGCAAGCTTGCCCTCAGTCTCTGCCCGCCGAAGCCTCTCGAGCAAAAGCCTTTCTACTCCGTCACCCGCTCCGTTAACCTGTTCGCTTTTTGAACTCTCCCGCTGTCTCAGAGGCCGATCTTCACGCGCTTGCGCAGTTGTGCCCCCTTCGCAATGCCGAAGAAATGACCTTTTCCCTCTCAATCTGCTCGCTTTTTTAAAATCTCCCGATGTCTCAGAGGGAGACTGATTGTCCTCAACAGCTTCTCGACACACCACAGAGCAAAGTGTCAGACACAGAGGGAAGCTGTCTCCACACGGTCTCATCACACATTCCCGAGTTCAACACAGTGTGAATCTCCCTCCTTACGTATCATCACGCACTCCTGGAATCAGACACAGACAGAAGCTGTCTCTCCACGATCCTATCACACACTCTCGGTTTCAAACACAGAGTGAATCCCCCTCTGCAACCTCCCATTACTCAATCTCGGATTCAAACACAGAGTGAATCCCGCTATACAGACTCCCAACACTCGCTCCCGGAGTCAGACACATACGTGAGCTTTCTCTCCAGGATCCCGACACACACTTTTGTTCAGATAGAGAGTGAAGCCCCGCTGCTCCGTCCCGTCACACACTCACAGATTCAGAGTGAAACACTCTCTCCGCGGTGAATAACACACTTCAGGGGTCAGAATGAAGTGAATGGCTCTGGGCACTGTCCCATCATACAATCCCGCTGTCAAACACAGAGTGAGTCCACCTCCACAACGCCCCATCACACTCTCCTGGATTCAGTGATCGAGTGAAACTTCCTCCACGCAGCCCATCACACACTCACCGGGTCAAACACAGAGTGAATCTCCCTCCATACCATCTCCTCACACACTCCCGATGTCAAGCACAGAGTGACGCTTCCTGTCTGCATGCTTGCCCTGTGAAGGAGGGGGATGATGCCTTACCTCTTCTGCTGGTCAACAATTCACAGATTTGAGCCTTGGTTTCATTGACAGATCTGTCCTTCGTTTCCATCTCAGTGAACTGGTGACGGAGATCGCTGTTCATTCGTTTAAGATCGGATAGATTAGAGTTGAGCACAGAAAGCTTGGATTGAAGGGTTGAGTTTATCTTATGATAGTTTCGGTCGGAGGTGATCTTAGACTGACGAATCTGTGACACTGAGAGAGATGGTGATGTATGTTTAGCGTTTACAGTGACATGTGAGTCAGCGTCACGCTACCGAACGGGTCACAGAGAGTGTTGTGTCAGTGTCACAGTGAAAGGTGTCACAGTGAAGGATGTGCTGGTGGCACAGTGAGAAGAATTGGCGACACATTGAGGGGTGTGTCTGTGCCACTCCGAAGGGTATATCAATGTCCCGGTGAAGGTTTTGTTGATGTTACACTGGGGGCCTCCGTCAGTATCATGAGGAACATGTCAGTGTTGCTGTGTGGGACGTGTCGGTGTCACTGTGCTAAGTGTTTCTGTGCCCTGGCGAGAGTTGTGACGATTCTCAATGAAGTGAACTTCCGTGTCACGCCGAGGGAAATGTCAGCGTGAGGGGCGTGGTGGTGTCACGGTGAGTAGAGTATCTGTGTCATGATTGGGGTGTGGTTGTCCCACAGAAAGGACTGTGTCTGTGTCACGGTGAGAGGCATGTCATGGCTACGGTAGGAGTGACGGTGTCACGCTGAGGTGACCGCCGATGTCTTGGTGTGTACTATGTCGGTTTCACTATTAATTTCTGTGTCGCTATCACAGTGAGGGTTTTCCTATATCAGGGTGAGGTGTGGATAATTGCTCAGTGTTCATCGGTGTTATGATGAAGGGCGATACTGTCTCAGTAAAGGGTGTTACAGTGACGTGTGAGTCTTTGTCACGGTGCGGAGATGGACGGGTCACTTTGAGGAGCGTGTGGGTGTCACAGTGAGTGCCGTCTTAGTATCAAAGTGAAGGGCGTGCCGGTGTCACTGTGGTGTATTGCAATCAAAATTTATATACTACCTACCTCCATTTGGAGTCCGTTCGGCTCACCATGGTTCGTGAGCTCGGCTACAATCACGATACTGGCGGACGTAACGAGGCGGCGTCAGCAGATCCTACGGTTCGGTCGAGTTCCCGTGTTCTCTTTCACTGCGTAGGTGAATTCAGCCGTGTCCCCCACTTGGACTCCCTTCCACCCACCAGCCGCGGTCTCTCCTTCCACCACGTTCACCCCCTCCCTCTCTCAATCTCAGTTACATTGAGCCTCATCGCTGAGTCTAAATTCATTGACTTCCCAAGGCTGATATGCGTCTCACCGATTGCAGAGATTTTGTCACGTCTCCCGAATGTGATCGATTAAGTTGGAGCCGTGGGTGTTTGACTGGGTCTCTCGGGAAGTTTTATCCAGAGGATTATGATACTTGGGATTCACGGAGAATTGGCCGTCTGGATTCAGAGTTTATTATTTTTCGGAGTTACGGTGAAGTGGGAGTCGGTGTCACGGTGTTGGCGTAACGGTGTCACGGTGGGAGCTGTGTCCCTGTCCAGGTGAGGGTAGTGTCAGTTTCACCGTCAGGGGCGTGACAGTGTCACGTTGAAGTGCGTGTCGGGGTCACGTCGAGGTAGATGTCGGTGTCAAGTTGAGGTAGTATTGTGACACGCTGAGCGGGGTGTCACATTGAGGCTTTATGTGCACGTTTCATTCCACTCTGTTAACTTACAGTCTCCCCGTTCCCCGTTCAACTCACCATAGATCGAGAGCCCGGCCACTATCGCGACGAGGACTGACGTAACTAGGCAGAGTAGGCAGGTCTTACGATCCGGTCTATTTCCGATGTTCTCTCTCGGCTCTTGTTTATGCGGACCTGTGGAGTCGCCATTCAGAAAAAAAAACAGGAGTGGAAAGGGATAGATCGATTCGGCCGACGGTCGGAGTGGGCGATGGGTGGGAACCTCGTAGAGAATGGGAAAGGGAAAACCGGAAGAGAAAGGGGAAAGGGACTGGCAGCGTGACAATACGGAGCGATGTTTTGAGTGAAGGGGGTTGTGTGAGAGAGACAGCGGAAGACTGGGGGAGAGAGAGGAAGTGAGGGAAAAATGGGAGAGAAAGGGGCAGAGGAAAAGGAAGCGAGATAGAAAGCGTGAGCGAGAGTGCAATGAGAGATTGAAACGAGTTTATAATTGTTCATAGTTGCATAATTGTTTGCCCGCTTTGATACTTTTTCACACATGAGATAAATGACGGTCTTGTGGGGATTATCATGTTGTGGGGATTTTCGTGGAGTCCATTGTGTTTCTTTGTTTTGTGGCTGCTGGCAAGGAGAAGGGCGGTACGTACACGTGATGGTTAGCGCAGAGCTTTACAGAACCAGCGACACGGGTTCAGTTCCCGCCGCTGCCTGCAAGGAGTTTCCAATTTCTCCCAATGAGCGAGTGGATTTCCTCCTGCCTCTCTGGTTTCCTCCCGCCGTCCAAAGATGTAACGGCTGGACGGTTAATTGGTTATTGTAAATCGAACAGTCATTAAAAAAGGAATAAATTAGAGAATTGTTGGGCAGCGCGACCTGAACGACCGGAAGAGTCTATTCCAAACAGATTTTCAGTAAAAAGTAAAATTCAGGACATTTTGTGGAAAGAAAAAGAATAATCGCAAGGTGGGGACCATCGGTGGTTTGTGATGGGGATGAAAATATGTTAGGATGGTTCTAAAACATCAAACGACACAAATATCGGTGATATTGTGGACAGTGCGGAATATCGCCAATAGATTCCGTAGGGCATGGATCAGTTGTAGACCTGGGTGGAAAAATGACAAATGGAATTTAACTCAAGTAAGTCTGAGGTGTTTTCCTTTGGGGCGTTAAATGTGAAGGGACAGGAGACAGGTAACGACAGAACCCTTAACTGTCGACGTGGAATGGGATCTCGGGTTGATCACGAAGGTCGATGGCTTGTTAAAGACGGGATTTTGACAATGTTACTGTCGTGGGAGATCCATTCACAAGATTGCGATTGCTGGGATTCACAGTGCCGTGGTGATTTGGATTCCGCACTGGATTGTCCACAGAACACAGAGGACGGCGGTCGCTGGTTGGAAGTCCGTGACAGGTCGTGCTACGCACGGATCCGCACTGGGAACGCTCCTGCCTGTGGCAGACTTGTAAAAACCTAATCCTTTAACAAGGCTCTATGAGTTTCGAGTGTCCTGCATCGTAGAATTAGAAAGCTGGCTTATTATTGTCAAACATAGACCAACCAGTACAGCAAAGGAACAGGTTCTGCTGCCCACTAGATGTCCAGAAAGAATTCTCTCTTGTATTAGACATTTCACCTTTGCGAAAATGGCATTGAGTGTAACACTTATGATCTTATAAACCTCCGTCAGATCTAACCCAATTTTCCTCCACTCCAGAGCAAGAAACCCAAGAGTCCAACATCTCGTTGTAACACATGCCAGCACACCCATCTGCATTGTCATCCGGATCATTTATATATATCACAGACAGGAAAATCCCAGGAACATCCACAGATACAGATCACTTCATGGGAGTAGAACAAGATAAATCCAAAACAGAATGCAGAATAAAATGTCACAGTTAGAGAAAGACCACTGCAGGCAGGCACGAGGAGGTATATTGTGAGATCTAGGGTCTATCTTATCGTACTAGGGGACCATTCAGTATTATAACCTTGAGCCGAGTGAGGCATGCTCTCGCATCCTCCCTTCGATGGCAAGGTGCCTGTGTAGAAGACAGAATGTCCCAGATGGGCGGGGAGTTTCTTTGATGATGCTGGCTGCTTCACCCAGCTAGCAGGAAGTTTAGACAGAGCTGACGCGGGGGAGGCTGGATTCGGAGCTGTTCTCAGCTCTTTGCACAGTGCTCTGCAGTTTCTTATTTTTTTTTGTGTGTGGTCACAGGCGGAGCAAGTTTCTATGCTTTGATTGAGGAACCAGGGCGGTTCATGAGAATAGGGTAGTCTACTCTGTAGACTTGTGTGTATTACAGGAAGATTTGACTGACTGGTTTCTTCTGATTGGTAGAGATATTGTACGCTGACTTTATTAGGTCCATTATCAGGAACCCCGATAGTAGATCGCTGTGGAAGATGTAAGACAGGGAGGTTGGGGGAGACAGAGAATGAATGGAGTGGTAAAACTAGGATGAAGAGGGGAAGATAGGTAGAGTAGAAGCGAGAAGGTGGACGGAGGCGGCAGAAGGCGTGAGAATCAGATAGCGTTCACGGGCTGATTTGACGGGGTAGGGGTTACCGATCCCGGACTGGTACGAGATGTACCGTACAGAGACTTGAACAAAGCTATTAACAAGGGCTCAGATGGTAGACTGCTCTGTGTAGAAACATAGAAAACCTACAGGAAAATACAGGCCTTTCGGCCCACAACGTTGTGCCGAACATGCCCTACATTAGAAATTACTCGGCTTAACTCTAGACCACCTCTATTTTACTAAGCTCCATGTACCTAACTGAAAGCCTCTTAAAAGACCCTATCGTATCCGCCAACACCACCGTTGCCGGCAGCCCATTCCACGCACTGACCACTCTCTCAGTAAAAAACTTGCCCCTGGCATCTCCTCTGCACCTACCTCCCAGCAAGTTACACCTGTGTCCTCTTGTGGGAACTATTTGAGCCCTGAGAAAAAAAACCTTCAATTATCCATAAGATCAATGATTCTCATCATCTTATACACCTCTACCAGGTCACCTCTCATCCTCCTTCGCTCCAGAGCTGCAACATTACCTGTCGGTTCCTAAATTCAATTGCACGATTGATGAAAGCCAATAGACCATACACCTTTTTAACCACAGAGTCAACCTGTGCGGTTGCTTTGAGTGTCCTATGGACTCGGACCCCAAGATCCCTCTGATCCTCCACACTGCCAAGAATCTCATCATCAATGCTATATTGTGTCATCATATTTAATCTACCAAAATGAACTACTTCACACTTATTTGGGTTGAACTCCGTCAGTCACTTCTCAGCCCAGATCTTGCATCTTATCAATGTCCCGCCGTATCCTCTGACAACCCTCAACACTATCCACAACATCTTCGAACTTTGTGTCATCAGCAAACTTACTAACCTATCCCTCGACTTCCTCATTCAGGTCATTAATTTTTTTAAAAAAACAAGCCTTAGGGTCCCAGAACAGATCCTTGAAGCTCTCCACTGGTGACGGACCGCCATGCAGAATATGACCCACCTAGAACTATTCTTTGTCTTCTGTGGGCAGGACAGTTCTGGATTCACAAAGAAATGTCCCTTTGGATCCCACGCCTCCTTCATTTCTCGAAAAGCCTAGCATGGGGTACTTTCTCAAATGTTTGCTGAAATCCATATACACTGCATCTACTGCTCTTCTTTAATCAATGTGTTTAGTCATATCCTCAGAATATTCAATCAGGCAAGTAAGGCGCGACTTGCCCTTGACAAAGCCATGCTGACTATTGCTAATCATATTATATCTCTCCAAATGTTCATAAATACTGTCGCTCAGGATCTTTTCCATCAATTTTCCAGCTACTGTGGTAAGACTCACTGGTCTATAATTTCCTGGGCTATCTCTACCCCCTTTCCCTCTTTCCTGAATAAAGGAACAACATTCACCACACTTAATCGTGCGGATGCAAAGCTCATCACCAAAGCTCAGCAAACCACGGTCGCTGGGATACATTTCGCCCCCCGCGTCCCGGTTGATGGTCTGGAATCCAAGGAGTTCTGTCTGGCTAATTTGTTTGAGGAGGACTGATTATGAAGGGATGCTAGATGTAATGTACAAAGATTTGAATAAGGTCGCAGTCGGGATAACGCTAACAAAATGGTGTGCGAGGAAGGGAGGGATAGTTGACTGGATATACAATTGCCTCGGAGGTAGAAGCAATGATTTAGGGTTGAAGCTCGTTTCTCAGATTGGAACCCGTCATTGCGGGTGTTCACCGGGGGATCTATGCTGGACCAAAAATCTTTGTCAACTATATCAGCCATTTCTATCTGATTATGCAACATGCTGTTCGTAAACTTGCAGACAACGTTGTTGGCGTGGGAAACAGTGAATACAGTTATTTCTTACAGTGGAATGTCGATTTTCTAAGGAAGTGGGCCGAGCAGGATTAAATTCAGTTCAGTTGGAATAAGTGCGAGCTATCGTATTTCAGGAGGACAAATAACCAAACAACAGTGTCGGACAGCGAACGGGTAGAACCCTGGGAACAGAGAACAGAGCTACCCAGTGTTACAGGTACGCGGTTCCCTGAAAGTGAAGTCACAGGTTGACAAGGCGGTGAAGACGGCGTCTGAGGCGACAGGTCTTCATCAGTCAAGGCACGGTGTACAGGAGTCGGGAGGTCACGTTTCAGTTGCACAACACATCGGTGGGTCAGTACTTGGAGTACAGTGCTCCGTTTCGGTCGCACTACTCTGGGAAAGATGAGTCTAAGTAGCAAAGAGTGCAGAGAGAGATTTACGAGGATGTTGGCGGGATTCGGGGGACTGAGTTATGGTGACAGGGCAGGCAGGTTAGGACTTTATACCTTGGAGCGTAGGCGTTTCCTTGTTTGTACCCAGACGGTGTCTATGGATGGGACGAGCTACCAGCGGAGGTCACAGATACAGACATATTAGAACTTGCACACCTGTGCATATAGCACGTGACTCCTCCAGAGTGACGCCATTATTATGAACTCTGACCTGCTGGTGCTGTCACTGCCAGCTCGGCGGGTCCCGAGGCAATGGGCGAATCTTTGTTCCTATCGATGTGAAGTTCGTCTTTCGGAAGGTTCAGCACTGAGTAGGTTGATATTAGACCATCTGGGAGAGAAAGAGAGAGAACGAGAGATAGAAAGACATAGGAGGAGAGATTGGTAGGGATTGGGCATAGGGGTGTGAAGACAAACTGTTTTATGTTTTTGGACAATTGGGTTATATGCTGTGGAAAGTTGAGCCTGTACAGATTGGATGCGTTGCACCTGAACTCGAGGGGGAGCAATATCGGTGCTGGTAGGTTTGCTAGCATGGTTCGGGAGTGTTTAAACTAATTTGCAAGGGAGATGGGACCTGGGGAGCGATAGATCAGTGAAAGAAGTGCATGGAGTAAAGCCAGATATCACATATAGAGAGGTTTTGAGGAAGGAGCAGCAGAATAAAGGGTATAAAGGTAGAAAGGTAGAAGGACTAAAGTGCGTTTACTTCAATGCAAGAAGCATGAGGAAAAAAAGGCGATGAACTGAGAGCTTGGATACATACATAGAATTATGATGTAGGGGCCATTATCTTGATGCCCTGCTGTCCTTCCTGCAAATGTCCCTTTCCAGTCAACTTCGGCCAGTTCCCCTCCCATGCAATTGTAACTTACTTTATTCCATTGAAATACCGACACATTAGATTTTATTCTCTCAATCATATCTCTCTCAAATTTCAAAGTGAACTCAGTCATATTGTGATCACTGTTCCTTAACCTAAAGCTCTCCTACCACCTCAGAATCATTGCACATCACCCAATCCAGCACAGCCGATCCCCTAATGGGCTCAACAACCAACCCTTAGAAAGTGGACAAATCCTCTCCCCTGTGGTCCAGTACAGACCTGGTTTTCTCAATCCGCTAAAATCCCCAACGAATATTATGACATTGCCTTTCTGTCAAGCCTTTTTATCTCCTGCCGTAATTTGTAATCCACATCCCGGCTGGTGTTTGGAGGCCTGTGTACAACAGCCATGAGGATCCTTTTCACTTGCCATTTCTTAACTCAGCTCATAGGAACTGCACAGCGTCTCGATTGCCCTGTAACTCATGCCTGGTCTTTGTGTAATCTCTGTTCACAAGATCACAAGACAAGGCGCAAAAGCATGCCGTTCAGCCCATCTAATCTGCTCCACCACTCCACCATGAGCTAAATTATTCTCCCATCTAGTTCCAATTTCCGGCGTTTCCCCCATATCTCTTGATACCCTAACTAATTAGATACCCATCAATCTCCTCCTTAAACACCCTCAATGATCGGGCTTCCACAGTTGCATGTGGCAACGAATTCAATATATCCACGACCCTCTGCCTAAAAAAACATATCTCCTCATCTCTGTTTTAAATGGGTAGCCACTAATTCTCAGACTGTGGATCTTGTCCTGGACTCAGCCAACTAAGGGAAATAGCATTTCCACATCTACTCTACCCAGCCCTTTCAACATTCGAAATGTTTCTATGAGATCCTCTCTCATTCTTCTACACTCTAATGAATGCAGTCCAAGAGCCGCCAAAAGCTATTCATATGTTAGCCCCTACATTCCAGGAATCATTCTCGTAAATTTTCTCAGAACTCTGTCCAACATCAGTACATCCCTTTTAAGATAGAGGGCCCAAACCTGCAATCAGTATCCAAATGAGGTCTCACCAGTGCCCCATAGAGCCTCATCAACACCTCCTTACTCTTATACACTATTCCTTTTGAAATAAATGCTAACATAGCATTCGCTTTCCTTACTGCCAATCCAACCTGGTGGTTACCCTTTTGGTTATCCTGCACGAGGACTCCCAAATCCCCCAGTACTTCCGATTTTGTAATGTTCTCCCTATCTAAATAATAATGTGCACGATTATTTCTTCTTCCAAAACGGACAACCGTGCATTTCTCAACATTGTATCTCATCCGCCATTCCTTATCCCACTCTACTGGACTGACAAAGTCTCTCTTTAACCTTACCGTTTCTTCTACACTTCCTGTTCCACCTGTCTTGGTGTCATCAGCAAATTTAGCCACAAAACCATTTAATCCGTAATTTAATTCACCGATGTACAGTGTAAAAAACAGCGGCCACAACACCGACTGAGGGAACTGTGACCTGATACAATATCTTTCCTGTAATTCCATGGGTTCTCATCTTATTAAGCTGCCTCTTATGCGGCACCTTATCGAAGACCTTTTGAAAATCCAGATACACCACTCCACAGCCTCTTCCTTGTCAATCTTATTCGAGATTATCTCATAAAATTCCAATAGGTTAATGAGGCAGGATCTTTCCTTCAAGAAACCTTGCTGGCTTGTACCTAACTGTTCATGCAGCTCGGGTATTTCATAACCACGTCCTTGAGGTTGCACGCTATCTTTAATTCATTTCTGTTTTTCCCCTTATGCAGCCCTATCACTCCTCCTCCCATACCCCAGCATAAACCCACAGTTTAAACCCTAGCTTAAACCCTCCCTAACAGCTCTATTGAATGTTCACGCTCGGATATTGGATCTCCTAGTCAGGGGTAAATTTTTCACAGATATGGTGGGTGCGTGGAATGCACTGCCAGTGGCGGTGGTGGGAGCAGATACAATAAGGGTCTATCATGGATACATACATGGAATTATGGAATTATGATGTAGTGGCAATTACAGAGACTAGGTTGGCACCAGGGCAGGAATAGATTCTAACTATTCCTGGATTTCAGTGCTTTAAAAGGGATAGAGAGGGGAGAAAAAGAGGAGGAGCGGAGGCATTACTGGTCAGACATACTATTATAGTAACAGAAAGGGTGAGTAATGTAGCAGGATTCTCTTTTGAGTCAGTATGGGTGGAAGACAGGTACAGGAAGGGATCAGTTTTTCTATCAGATGTATTCTATAGGCCAGCCGGTAGCAGCAGGGTTAACGAGGAACTGAATGGGAGGCAGATATTGGAAAGGTGCAAAAATAACAGTGTTATTATCATGGGTGAGTTTAACGTCTCTAATATTGATTGGCACCTGATTAGTTCCAATGGATTAGACGGGGCAGAGTTTGTTAAGTGTGTCCAGGATGGATTCCTGTCACAGTATGTTGAGACCGCACCTAGAATATTGTGTGCAGTTTTGGTCCTCTAATCTGAGGAAAGACATTCTTGCCATAGAGGGAGTACAGAGAAGGTTCACCAGATTGATTCCTGGGATGGCAGGACTTTCATATGAAGAAAGACTGGATCGACTAGTCTTATTCACTGGAATTTAGAAGATTGAGGGGGGATCTTATTAAAACGTATAACATTCTAAAGGGGTTGGACAGGCTAGATGCAGGAAGATTGTTTCCGATGTTGGGGAAGTCCAGAACGAGGGGTCACAGTTTAAGGATAAAGGGAAAGCCTTTTAGGACCGAGATGAGGAAAAACTTCTTCACACAGAAAGTGGTGAATCTGTGGAATTCTTTGCCACAGGAAACAGTTGAGGCCGGTTCATTGGCTAAATTTAAGAGGAAGTTAGATATGGCCCTTGTGGCTAAAGGGATCAGGGGGTATGGAGAGAAAGCAGGTACAGGGTTCTGAGTTGAATGATCAGCCATGATCTTACTGAATGGCGGTGCAGGCTCGAAGGTCCGAATAGCCTAATCCTGCACCTATTTTCTATGTTTCTATGTTGACACACCAACTAGGTGAAATGCCATACTAGATCTAGTATTAAATAACGAACCGAGTCAGGGCACAGTTCTTTCAGTGAGTGTGAATCTGCGGAACAGTGATCACCGCTCCTTGGCCATTAGCATCATCATGCAAAAGGGTAGAATCAGAGAGGACAGGAAATTATTTAACTAGAGAACGGAAAATTATGAAGCTGTAAGGCTCAATCCTGCGGGTGTGATTTCGGATAATGTTTTTGCAGAGAAATATACTACGGACATGTGGTCGATGTTTAGGGATCTCTTGCAGTGTGTTAGGGATAAATTTGTTCCGGTAAGGAAGATAAAGAATGGTAGGGTGAAGGAACAATGGGTGACAAGTGAGGTGGAGAATCTGGTCAGGTGGAAGAAGGCAGCATACATGAGGTTTAGGAAGCGAGGTTCAGATGGTGCTATTGAGGAATATAGGTTAGCTAGAAAAGAGCTTTAGAAGGGAGCATGAAAAGTCCTTGGCGAGTAGGTTAATGAAAGCTCCGAGGCATTCTTCAATTATGTGAAGAGCAAAAGGATGAGAGGAATAAAGGTAGGACCGAGTAGAGATAAAAGTGGGAAGATGTGCCTGTAGGCTGTGGAAGTGAGAGAGGTCCTCAATGAATACTTCTCTTCGGTATTCATCAATGAAAGGGAACGTGATGAAGGTGGGGGAAATATGAGTGAGGTTGATGTTCTGCAGCATGATGACATTAAGGGAGAGGAAGTGTCTGAGTTTTTCAAATACAGTGGGACGGATAAGTCACCGGGGCCTGACGGTACAATCCCCAGGATGCCCCACGAGGCGAGGGAAGAGATTGCTGAGCCTCTAGCTAGGATCTTTATGTCATCATTGTCCACGGGAATGGTACCGGAGGATTGGAGGGAGGCAAATGTTGTTCAAAATAATTAGTGGGTACAGTCCGGGTAATTACAGTTCATTGAGCCTTACGTCTGTGGTGGGAAAGCTATTGAAAAGTTTCTTAGAGATAGGAGATATGGGCATTTAGAGAATCATGGTCTGATCAGGGACTGTCAGTATGGCTTGGTGAAGGGCAGATAGTGTTTAAGTAGCCTGTTAGAGTTCGTTGAGGAGGTGACCAGGCATATAAATCGGGTAGTGCAGTTGATATGATCTACATGGATATAAGTAAGGCATTTGATAAGGTTCCACACGGTAAGCTTATCAGAAATCCAGAATGCATGGGATCCAGGGAAGTCTGGACAGGTGGATTCGGAAATGGTTTTCCTGTAGAAAGCAGAGGTTTGCGGTGGAGGGAGTACATTCGGATTGGAGGGTTATGACTATTGGTGTCCCACAAGGATTGGTCTGGGACTCTAATTTTCGCGATTTGTTATTAACGACCCGGACGTGAGGATAGGTTGGTTGCCAAATTTGCAGACGACACAAAGGTTGGTGATGTTGTGGAAAGTTTTCATGATTGTCGAAGATTGCAGAGAGACATTGATCAGATGCAGTAGTCGGTTGAGAAGTGACAGATGCAGTTCAACCCTGAGAAGTGTGAGGTGGTACACTTTGGAAGGACAAACTCCAAGGCAGGGTACAAGATAAATGGTAGGATACTTGGTATTGTGGAGGAGTAGAGGGATCTGGGAGTACATGCCCACAGATCTCTGAAATTTGCCGCACAGTTAGATAGGGTAGTTAAGAAAGCTTATGGGCTGGTAGCTTTCATAAGTTGAGGGACAGCTTTAAAGAGTCGCGTGATAATGATGTAGCTCTATAATACTCTGGTTTGGCAAATCTGGGAGTATTGTGTTCAGTTCTGGTCACTTCAATATAGGACGTATGAGGAAGCATTGGAAATGGTACAGAGGAGATTTACCAGGTCGTTGCCTGGTTTAGAGAATATGGATTATGATCAGAGATTGAGAGAGCTACGACATTACTCCTTGGAGAGAAGGAGGATGAGAGGAGACATGATAGAGGTATACAAGGTATCAACAGGAACAGATAGAGTGGACAGCCAGTGTCTCTTCCCCTGGTCACCACTGTTCAGTATAAGAGGACATGGCTTTAAGGGGGAGTGAGAAGTTCAAATGGGTTTTTGGAGGGAGATTTCCTTTTACTCAGAGAGTGGCTGGTGCGTGGAATGCGCTGCCTGAGTCAGTGGTGGAGGCAGATACAAAAGTGAAATTTAAGAGACGACACGACAGGTATATGGATGAATTTAAGGTGAGGGTTTATATGGCAGGCAGGGTTTAGGGGTCGGCACAACATTGTGGATCGAAGGGGCTGGACTGTGCTGTAATATTCTATATTCTATGTTCTATATCCTAATAAGAGCTGCTTAGATAAATACATGGAGATGAGAAATAAAATATGAGTTTTTTACTAGGGAGAATCTCTGCAGTTTCTAGTGTGGGTTATATGGTCGCACAACATTGTGGGATGAGAAGCCTATATTGTGCTTTAGATTTCAATGTTCTCAAAGTTCTCTGTTCCAGTGAGCCATGCTTTCTATTTTCCTTCCATGGGGTAGGTGAGGAAGAGAGAACTGCCAGGTGGTTGGTGTCATAGTTTGGTTATGTAGGCTGGTCTATTGAGACAGCAAATTGTGGACAGTGTTCATGAGGGGAAGCTGGTTTCAGAGCTGCGCTCAGCTGTGGCCACAGCATTCTGCAGTTTCCTGTGGTCACGGGCGGAGCAGCTTCTATATTTTGAGTGAGGAAGTAGGACGAATCATGGGTGCAGGGCAGTGGACTTCATTTGGAGGAATCTCAATAAGGCTTTTAATGTTTCCACTTGGTAAGTTACTCTGTGTAATGGTGTGGGACCCAAGGGGATTGGACTAGGGAGAATTGTACAATAGAGGGACATAAGGCTGCAGGAAGACGGTTCCCTAGAAGTGATGTCACAGGTGGACAGGGATCCTGTGGAGTGTTGTAGAACAGAGGGCCCTAAGAGTACAGGGACACGTTCCCTGAAAGTGGAGTCACAAGGAGACAGGGACCCTGGGTAGTATAGTAAAACAGTGACACCCAGTGGTACAAGTACACGGTTGCCTCAAAGTGGAGTCGCAAGTAGACAGGACGGTGAATAAGGCGTCTGACACGCTGGCCTTCATCAGTCAGGGCACTGAGTCCGGGAGTCGGGAGGTCACGTTGCATTTGGACAAGTCATGTGTAAGGCCGCATTTGAAGTACGGTGTTTAGTTTTGGTGTTCCTGCTCTGATAATGATGACACTGAGCTGGAAAGAGTGCAAAACGAGTTCACGAGGCTTTTACCTGGAATGGAGTGAGTGAGTTATGGAGATAAGTCAGGCAGATTAGGACTTTATAACTTGGAGCGCAGGGGGGGCATAGAAACATCCGGGGAAGAGATAAAGGTGAAAGCGCATATTAATTTTCTGTAAACTTGGAAAACTGAGAACCAGAACGCACAGGTCAAAGGAGATAGTGGAAACAGATGTCACTGGGGACCCAATTGACATTTTTTTTTACCCAGATGGTTGTCTCTCTATCGAACGAGCTACCAGAGGGTCGATGCCGATGCATTAGAACTTGAACACTTGTACGTATAGCACGTGACTCTTTAGTAATGTCGTCATCACTATGAACTCTGACCTGCTTGTGCAGTCACTGACAGTTCAGCGGGCCCCAGGGCAATGGGAGGATCTTCATACTCAGCAATGAGAGGTTCGTCTCTCCGAAGGTTCATCAGTGTGTAGGTCGAGTTCAGACCATCTGGGAGAGAAAGAGAGAGAATGTGTGAGAGAGTGAAAGAGAAGGAGCAGGGACCGGTAGAGAATGCGGCGAGTGAGGACAGAGAGATGGAGCAGACAGAGTTAGATGAGCAAAGGATGTCAGGAGAGAGAGCTGAGTGTCAGCAAGATAAAATGAGGGAGATTGGTACGTGAGGGGAGAAAGAGCTGTAGTCCGAGTAGGAGAGGCAGGGTGTAAAGGATGGATGGAGGGGAGGAGGAAAAGAGGGTGATAGATAGTGGCGTTGGCGTGAAAATGGGATAAAATGGGGCAGAGAGATAGTGGAAAGGAAAGGGAGATGGGGAGGCGGAGGGAGAAGAGGGGCAAAGATTCTAAGTGAAGGAACAGTGAGAAGTGTGAGACCAATAGAGAAAGAGTGAGTGAGAGAAGGGAAGGTTGATGGGAGGAGAAAGTGGAAGAGGAAGGGAGGGAGACAGAGAAATATAGAGAGAATTGGTGCGAGAAAGTATTAAGTTTTTTACAATTTTTCTTAGATGTATTATTGTTTGCAAGCTTTTTTTCATACATCGGATATACGACGGTCTTGTGGGGATTAACATGTTGTGGGGATTTTCGTGGACACCGTTGTGTTTCTTTGTTTCGAGGCTGCTTGCAAGAGGAAGAGCGGTACAATAGTGTAGTGCTTTACAATACCAGAGACCCGGGTTCAATTAACGAGGCTGGCTGCAAGGTGTTTGTACGCTCCACCTGTGACCGAGTGGGTTTCTTCCCGGTGATCCAGATTCCCTCACAGAGCGCAGAGATACCGCGGGCTTGGTTAATTGGTGACTGTAATTTGAACAGCGATTTGCCCAGGATTAAAACTGGAAATGCTGGGCAGCGCGGCCTGAAGGTTCGGGCCTATTCCGCACTGCTTCCAATAAATAAATAAACCTAAATATCTTTAGAAAAAATCATCTCAGGCATGGAAATTGTTTACATTGACAACCCGGCCTTCCGGTGTGTGTGATATGTATGAAATACCTAGATGAAAATGGAGATGGGTGGTTGCTAAATTTCAGAGGACACAAAGTTTGGTGGTGATGTGGATAGTGTTGAGGATTGTCAAAGATTGCAGAGAGAATTTGATAGGATGCAGGAGATGGCTGGGAAGAGGCAGATGGAAATCAACCCGGAGAAGGGTAAGGTGGTACACTTTGGAAGACAAACTGCAAGGCAGAGTACAAAGTAAATGACAGGATACTTGGTAGTGTGGAGGAGTAGAGGGCTCTGAGAGTGTGTGCCCACAGATCCCTGAAAGTTGCCTCACAGGTAGATAGGGTAGTTAAGAAAGCTTATGGGGTGTTGGCTTTCATAAGTCGAGGGATAGAGTTGAAGAGTCGCGAGGTAATGATGCAGCTCTTTAATACTCTGGTTAGGCCACACTTGGAGTATCTGTCCAGTTCTGGTCGTCTCACTATAGGAAAGATGAGGAAACTTTGGAAAGGGTACAGAGGAGGTTTACCAGGACGGTGCCCGGCATAGAGAGTATGCATTTTTGTCAGAGATTGAGGGAGCTACGGCTTTACTCATTGGAGAGAGATAGAGGCATACAAGACATTAAGAGGAATAGATAGAGTGGACAGCCAGCGCCTCTTCCCCCGGGCACCACTGCTCAATACAAGAGGACATGGCTTTGAGGTAATGGGGGGGGGGGGAGTTCAAAGGGGATAGAAGAGGAAGTTTATTCACTCAGAGAGTGGTTGGTGCGTGGAATGCACTGCCTGAGTCAGTGGTGGAGGCAAGTACACTAGTGAAATTTAAGAAACTACAAGAAAGGTATAGAAACATAAAACCATAGAACACTACAGCACAGAACAGGCCCTTCAGCCCTCCATTTTGTGCCGACCCATATAATCCTTATAAAAGTAAACCCACACTACCCTATAATCCTCCATTTTTATTTTTACGGAGGGAGTTAAAGTGTGGGTCTATACGGGAGGCAGGGTGTAAGGGTCGGCATAGCATTATGAGCCAAAGGGCCTGTACTGCGCTGTAATATTCTATATTCTGTGTTCCATGCCATATTCAGAGCCTCTTAGATAGGTACGTGGAGATGAGGAAAATTATGAGTTATTTGTTTGGGAAGATCTCGGCAGTTTCTATTGTAGGTTATATGGTCGGCACAACTTCTTTGGATGAAGAGCCTGTATTGGGCTTTAGATTTCTATGTTCTCTGTCGCAGTGAACCATGCTTTCTATCTTCCGTCCCATGGGGTAGGTGAGGAAGAGAGAACAGCCAGGTGGTTGGTGTCATAGTTTGGTTATGTAGGCTGCTCTATTGAGACAGCAAACTGTGGACAGTGTTCATGGGGGGGAAGCTGGTTTCAGAGCTGTGCTCAGCTGTGGCCACAGCATTCTGCAGTTTCCTGTGGTCACGGGCGGAGCAGCTTCTATATTTTGAGTGAGGAAGTAGGACGGTTCATGGGTGCAGGGTAGTGGACTTCATTTGGAGGGAACTCAATAAGGCTTTTAATGTTTCCACTTGGTAAGTTACTCTGTGTAATGGTGTGGGACCCAGGGGGATTTCACTAGGGAGTGTTGTACAACAGAGTGACACAGGGCTACAGGAAGACGGTTCCCTAGAGGTGATGTCACAGGTGGACAGGTTCCCTGGGGAGTGTTGTAGAACAGAGGGACCTGAGGGTATAGGGACACAGTTCCCTGAAAGTGGAGTCAAAAGTAGACAGGGACCCTGGGGTTTGGTGTAGAACAGAGGTAGACAGGACGGTGAATAAGGCGTCTGCCACTCTCACCTTCATCGGTCAGGACACAGAGTACGGGAGTCGGGGGGTTACGTTGCAGACGTCTGCAAGGCTGCACCTGAAGTACGGTGATGAGTTTTGGTGTTACTGCTCTAATAAACATGACACTGAGCTAGAAAGTGTGCAAAAGGAGGGTTTTCCGTGAACCGAGGGAGTGAGTTATGGAGATAAGTCAGGCAGGTTAGGACTTTATAACTCGGAGCACAGGGGTGACCTTACAGAGGGGTATAAGACCATGCGGGGCACAGAAAATGTGAATGCGCAGGCTAATTTTCTGTCAGCTTGGAGAATCGAGAGCCAGAGCGCACAGGTCCAGGGTGACAGTAGAAACAGATGTCACTGGGGACCCAATTGACAACAGTGTTTTTACCCAGACGGTTGTCCGCCTATGGAAAGAGCTCTCAGAGGAAGTGGTCAATGCAGATGCATTAGAACTTGAGCACTTGTGTGTATAGCATGTTGCCCCTTCATAATGATGTCATCACTGTGAACTCTGACCTGCTTGTGGAGTCACTGACAGTTCAGCGGGCCCCAGGGCAATGGGAGGATCTTCATACTCAGCAACGAGAGGTTCGTCTCTCCGAAGGTTCAGCAGTGTGTAGGTCGAGTTCAGACCATCTGGGAGAGAAAGCGAGAGAATGTGTGAGAGAAAGAAACAGAAGGAGTAGAGACCGGTAGAGAATGGGGCGAGTGAGGACAGAGAAATGGAGCAGAGAGAGTTCCATGAGAAAGGGATGTGAGGAGAGAGAGAGCTGAGAGTCAGCAAGAGAAGTTGAGGGAGGGGCTATGTGAGGGGAAGAAGACCTATAGTCCGATTCGTAGAGACAGGATGTATGGATGGAAGGGAGAGAGTGTGATAGATTGTGGCGCTGGGTGTGAAAATGGGATAGAATTGCGGAGAGAGATCGGGGAGAGAAAGGGGAGATCGAGAGGCGGAGGTAGGAGAGAGAATCAGGTTACAAGGGAAAGGGGAGTGAGAATTGTGACAGCGATAGCGAAACAGTAAGGAAGAGAAGGGTGAGGAGGTTGAGGGTAGAAAACTGTGGTAGAGGGACGGAGAGGGACAGAGGGAGTGAGAAAGTTGTTTTTATTATTTTTCGTAGTTCTATTATTGTTTGCAAGATTTGTTTTCTTTTTCAAACATCCGATATATGACTGTCTTGTGGGGATTAACATGTTGTGGGGGTTTTTGTCGACTCCATTGTGCTTTTTTGTTTCGAGGCTGCTTGCAAGAGGAAGAGCGGTACAATAATGTAGGGGTTTACAATACCAGAGACCCGGGTTCAATTCCCGACGCTGGCTGCAAGGGGTTTGTACGTTCCACCTGTGACCGAGATGGTTTCGTCCCGGTTCTCCAGTCCCCTCACAGTGCGCAGAGGCATCATTGGGTTGGGTAATCGGTGACTGTAAATTGAGCAATGATTAGGCCAGGATTTAATCGGAAATTGTTGGGTAGCGCGACCTGAAGGATCGGGCCTATTTATTCAATAAATAAATAAACCTAAATATTTATGGAAAGATGAATCTCAGGGTTGTATATGGTTTACATTTACAACCGGGCCTTCCGGTATCTGTGATGTGTATGAAAGACCTGGATGAAAATGGAGATTGGCAGTCGCTAAAATCGCAGACAGTTGTCTGTGGCAAAATCCTGAATGAAAACCTAGATATTCAACACGGCTCTCAGTGTTTAGGATATTCTGCTCCGTAGGGTTAGTAAATTGATTAATTTTTGTCACGTTAGAACACAGACCAACCCGTACAGCACAGGAACAGGCCCACAATGTAGTCCCGAATGCATTCCCTGTGGTATTAGGCATTTCATCTTTGGGGTAACGGTACTGTCTGTCTACTGTGTCAATGCATCCGGTGATCTTATAAACGTTTGACATGTCTCCCCTCATCTTCGCCGCTCCGGAGGAAGCAACCCAAGTGTCCAACCTCTCGTTGCAACACAGGGGTTCGAAATCCCCGGATGATATCCTTCCGATACTGGGGTGACCAGAATTGTATACAATACGCCTCATTCAGTCCGAGTAGAAAATTTTATAAAGTTGCAACATAACTTCCTGATCTTTGAACTCAGTGCCCCAACTAATAAAGGTAATCATGCTATACGTCACCAGAAAGATCCATCTGAAAGCATAGGCCTGAATGCACCGCATTCAGGAAACCCAAGATTCCTCTGCGAATCAACACTGTTTTGGGCCTTGGCTTTAAGAGCGTGCTACCTTTTCAGCATTTGACCTACCAAGGTGCAACATTTCACGTTTGTACGCGTCAAGCACCATCTGCCATTTCTCCGACACATATCCGTAACTGATCCATATCCCACTGGATCTTTTTCAACGCGATCCACAACACCGCCCATCTTCGTGTCAACTGCAGAATTACCTACCGACCGGTCGACATTTTCATCCAGATTACTTATATTCATCACAAAACAGGGGAGGTCCCAGTTGCATCACTTCAGTGGAGCAGAACAAGGTCGGTCAGCAACGGAATGCAGAATAAAGTGTCACAGTTACAGAGAAAGTGCAGAGCAGGCAGTGCAAGCGCCACGAGTACCGAATTAACGAGGTCAATAGTCCCTAATGTCGTAATAGAGGATCGTTCAATGGTGGTGTAGAAGCTTTCCCCGAGACGAGTTTCAGGTGAATAAGACTTTGGTCAGACCCCACGGAGTACTGTGTTCATTTCTGGTCGCCTCATTGCAGCAAGGATGGGGAAATTCAGGAGGAGATTCACAAGGACGTTGCCTAGATTATGAAAATGGGTCGAGTGAACTTGTCCTTTTCACCTTGGAGCGACGAGGATCAGAGGTGACCCGATAACGGTGCATAAGATGAAGACAGGCATTGAGCGTTGAGATGGCCAGAGGCCTTTCTCCAGGACTGGAATAGCCAAAACGAGAGGGCATAGTTTTAAGGTGTTTGGAAATAGGTACTGAGGGAATGCCAGAGGTAAGTTTTCACACATGAAGTGGTGGGTGCGTGGAATGTACAGCTGGCGGCGGTGTTGGAAGCAGATACAACAGGTTTTATAAACAGCCTCCTGGACAGAAACATGGAGCTTAGAGAAATAGGGGCTACTCGGTAGGGAAATTATAGGCAGTTTCTGGAGAAGGTTGCATGATCGACACCGAATTGTGGGCCGATAGGCCTGTAATGTGCTGTGGAATTATGTGTTCTATGTTTCAGTGAGACATGCTTTCATACCTTTCCCAAAGCGTGGGTACAGAAGTGAAGATGTTCGGGGTGGGTGGGAGTTGGCTGTTTCATGATGCTGGCTGCTTTATCGAGGCACCAGGGAGTGTAGACAGAGTCTATGGAGGGGATCTGCTCAGCTGTGTCCACAGCGCTCTGCCGTTTCGAGGCACCAGGGAGTGTAGACAGAGTCCATGGAGGGGATCTGCTCAGCTGTGTCCACAGCGCTCTGCCGTGTCTTGCTGTCACCGGAGGAGCACTATCTATATTTTGATTGAGAAACCAGGACGGTTCATGACAGCAGGGTAGGAGACGTAATGTATAGGGAACTGAAACAGTTTTTTTTTATTAATTTTTTTCAAATGTGTAGGCTGCTGTGTATAATAGAGTGGGGCCCAGGAAGATTTGACTGAAGGATTTCTGCGGATCAGTAGGCATAGTGTACGCCGACCTGAACAAGCCCATTTACAAGGTCTCAGATGATAAATTGATCTGGAAGATGGAAGAGGAGGAGGTAGGGCGAGACGGTAAAGGAACGGAGCGGTGATAGAGGGAGGAAGAGGGTGAGATTGGGAGGGTAGAACGTAGAAGATGGAGGAAGATTCGAAATGGTATGAGACCCAGGGTGAGTTCCGCGGCTGACCTGACCGTGGAAGACATTTTAGGGATCAGATGATATACCGCTCTGAAGGATGATGTGCGGCGCTGGCAGGGATGGCTGACTGGATATAAATAGGCTCGGCGTGATGACAAAGGTTTAGGGTTGAAGTTCGTTTCTCAGACAGGAAGCCCGTCACCAGCGGGGTTCACGAAGGGTTCGGTGGTAGGACAAGTAATCACTGCCAACTCTCTCGACCATTTGAAACAGAGTGTACAAGACGCGGTTGGCAAGCATTCAGATGACTTTAACGTCGGCAGCGTTGTAAACGGTGAAGACAGTTATCTCTTACAGTGTGATTCCGATTAGCTGGGAAAGTGGACCGAGCAGGAGCAAATGAAATTCAGATCGGAGAAGTGCGATCTATCGTGTTTCAGGAAGACAAACAACAGGGTAGGACTTTCACAATGAACGGGAGGAACCGTGAGGGGTGTTGTAGAACAGAGTGACACACGGTACAAGAACACCGTTCCAGAAAGTGGAGTTACGGGTAAACAGGTTGGCAAAGAATGCGTCTGACGCGCAGGACTTCATCAGTCGGGACACTGAGTCCGGGAGTCGAGATGGAAGGACCTGTTGCAGTTGTACAGGACTCGGTGAGGCAACACTTAGAGTACGGTCAACACGAGGAAATCTGCAGATGCTGGAAATTCAAGCAACACACCGAAAATGCTGGTGGAACGCAGCAGGCCAGGCAGCATCTGTAGAAAGATAGGATTCTCCCTATTGGTGCTGCTCGGCCTGCTGCGTTCCACCAGCATTTTGTGAGCGTTGCTTAGAGTACTGTGTTCAGTGACAGTCACCCTGCTGTAGAAACTATGCCATCGAATCTGAAAGAGCGCAGAGGGAGATATGCGACGATGTTGCCGGGACCCCAGGGACTGAGCTATGGAGAGAGATTCGTCTGGGAGCGCAGGGGTGACCTTTCAGGGCTATATTCAGACACGAGGGGTGAATGCACAGAGTCATTTTCTCCAGACTTAGAGAATCGAGAATCAGAGCGCAGAGGATTAAGGTGACAGCGGAAAGAGACTTAATTAAGGAGCGATGACAACCTTTTGACACCATATGGTGGTCAGACTGTGGAACGAGCAAGCAGAAAAGCGGTCGAGGCGTACGCATGAGAAACTGGAGCACTTGGACATATCACACGTGACCCCTCCATAGTGGCGTCATTGTCGCGAACTCTGACCTGTTTGTGCAGGGATTGGCAATTCGCTGTGTCCCGATGCAATGGGAGGATCCTTATTCTCATCGTTGAACTGCTCGTCTTTCCGAATTTTCAGCTCTGAGTAGGTGGAAATCAGGCCATCTACAGGAGAAAGACAGAGAAGGAGGAGAATGGGCTATACAGAATGGGGGAGAGTGAGGGGCACAGAGACGAGTCGAGAGAATAGGGAGTGAAGAGGTAGGTGAACGAAACAGAAGGGTGAAGGACTTTGAGAGTGTGTGAAGGAGTGGAAGAGGAGAGGGAAGAGAATCGGAAGAGAGGCTGAACGGACTCGATGGACTGGTTTAGAGGGCGATGAGCGAAGAGGGACAAAGAGCGGGGAAGCGAGAGAAAGTGGGGAAAGAGTGAGTGAATGGGAGGGGGGATAAAGCGTGGTCAATGGAAGAAAGGGGAAGAGCGCGATGGTAAGACTGAGGGGGGGGGGAAAGAGGGGTAAGAGACCGGAGTGAGGGTTGGGAAAATGGGAGACAGACAGTTGACGAGACAAAGCGAACGAAAGAGAGAAGAAGAATGTGCGCAGGAGAGAGCGAGTTTTCTCCAGGTGGACTGTCACAGAGGAGAGAGGATTCAAAAAGTTGGCAGTTAGAGAGGGACGAGAGAATGGTGAAGGAGGTGGCAGAGGTTGAGAGATAGGTACACTCACGGGGTCAGACACAGAATGAACCTCCCTCAACACCGTCCCATCAAACACTCCCGGGGTCAGACACAAAGTGTATCTCCCTCCACACCGTCCCATCACACACTCCCGGGGTCAGAAACAGAGTGAACCTCCCTCAACACCGTCCCATCACACACACCCGGGGTCAGACACAGAGTGAACATCCCTCAACACCGTCCCATCACACACTCCCGGGGTCAGACGCAGAGTGAATCTCCTTCCCCACCGTCCTAACACTCACTCCTGAGGTCAGACACAGAGTGAATCTCCCTCCACACCGTCCCATCACACACTCCCGGGGTCAGACACAGAGTGAATCTCCCTCCACACCGTCACATCACACATTCCCGGGGTCAGAGACAGAGTGAATCTCCCTCTACACCGTCCCATCACACACTCCCGAGGTCAGACATAGAGTGAAGCCCCTTCCACACCGTCCCATCACACACTCCCAGGGTCAGACACAGAGTGAATCTTCCTCCACACCGTCCCATCACACACTCCCGGGGTCAGACACAGAGTGAATCTCCCTCCACACCGTCCCATCACAAACTCCCGGGGTCAGAGACAGAGTGAATCTCCCTCCACACCGTCCCATCACACACTCCCGGGGTCAGAGACAGAGCGAATCTGCCTCCATACCGTCCCATCACACACTCCCGAGGTCAGACATAGAGTGAATCTCCCTACACACCGTCCCATCACACACTCCCGGGGTCAGAGACAGAGTGAATCTCATTCCACACCGTCCCATCACACACTCCCGGGGTCAGAGACAGAGTGAATCTCCCTCCACACCGTCCCATCACACACTCCCGGGGTCAGAGACAGAGCGAATCTCCGTCCACACCGTCCCATCACACACTCCCGAGGTCAGACATAGTGGGAAGCCCCTTCCACACTCTCCCATCACACAGTTCCGTGATCAGACACGGAAGGTAACACACTCTCCACACCCTCTAGATTTCTATGCTGTACTCACCTCGGGAAAGAGAGCCTGAGTTCGTTTTTGCGAAGTTCATGTAGGTCTTGCTCTCGTCCATCCTGTCGAGGATTATCAACGTCCCTGAGCTCAGGAAGGGGAAGCCACTGTTGTCAGAGGGAGAGAAGGGATGGATTTCAATTATCCTAAATGGGAATTTTTAGAGAGTCGAGGAGAGGAACGAAGAGAGGAGGGCTCTGCATTAGTGAGACGGGACAGGATGGGGGGAAAGGAGAGATGGCGTGGGAATATGAGAGGGCGGTTGATACGAGAAAGGGAATTGGTGTAGATGAAAAGGGCTGGAGGGTGAGAAGTGTAGGAGCGAAAGGAGTTCAGACGGAGGGGGAGGTGTCAGGGCCCGGGATTTATCTGATGGCGTCTACGACATCCTGAAGTGGGAAGGACAACAACCAGAGGTCGTGTTACATATTGGTAACAACGACATCGGTGCGAAAATTTTGGAGGTCCTGAAAGCAGACTACAGGGAGTTAGGAAGGAAGTTGTGAAGCAGGACCTCAAAAGTAATAATCTCGGAGTTACTGTCTGTGACACGTGACAGTGAGCATTGGAATAGAGTGTGGACACGGATCAATACGAGGCCTAGGGATTGGAGCAGGGGGCAGGGATACAGAAATCTGGATCATTGGGACCTCCATTGGGTCAGGCGTGACCTGAACAAAAAGATTGGGTCGCACTTCAGTCCAAACAGAGATCAATGTCCTGGCGGGGAGGCTTGGTAAGGGTACTGGTGAGAGTTTAATCCAGAATTGCTGCGGGTGGGAACCGAACTGAAGAGACGGAGGAACGGGCTTATAAATAGGGAAAACTTGTAGACAGTGTGAGAGGGAGGATAGGCAGTTGATAGAGAAGGGATGTGCTCGAGCCGAGGGTTTGAGATGAGTCAATGCAAGGAGTAGCATGAACAAAGCAGATGAGTGTAGAGCGTGGATCTACGGAGCTATGATGTTGTGGCAATTACAGAGACTTAGATGGCTGAGGGTCAGGATTAGTTACTTAATGTGCCCCACGCTTTAGATGTTTCAGAGAGGTCAGGGAGGGACGCAAAAGAGGCACTATCGCTGCTAATAGTGTCACGGCTGCAGAAAAAGACGGAGTCATGGAAAGTTTGTCTTCGGAGTCTCTATGGGTGGACGTTAGGAACAGGAAGGGGTCAATCACTCTACTGGGTATTTCTTTAGACCTCCCGATAGTAACAGTGACATCGAGGAGCAGATAGGGAGACAGATTCTGAACAAAGATATAATAATATCAGGGTTGTCGTGGTGGGAAATTTTAATTTTCTCATTCCACACTCCCACCCCAATGTTCCCTTTAAACCTTTCTCCCTTCACCCTTAACCGTGTCCTCTGTTTCTTTTCTCCCCTAGCCTCAGAGGAAAAAAAGCCTGCTTGCAGTCACTCCGTCTGTACCCATCGTAGTTTTATATACCACCATCAAATCTCCCTCATTCTCCTACGCTCCAAGGAATAAAGTCCTAACCTATTCAACCT
Organism: Hemitrygon akajei; assembly: GCF_048418815.1. NCBI lineage: Eukaryota > Metazoa > Chordata > Chondrichthyes > Myliobatiformes > Dasyatidae > Hemitrygon > Hemitrygon akajei. The sequence continues at coordinate 15,320,793 of NW_027331919.1, forward strand.
TTCTTTGTAACTCTGTTTCTCAAGTCCTGGCAAAATCCTTTTAAACTTTGCGTGCTCTCCTTCAACCTTATTGATATCCTCCCTGTAATTAGCAGACCAAAACAGCACACAATACTCCAAATTCGGCCTCACCAATGTCTTACACAAATTCACCATAACATTCCAACTCACACTCAATACTTTGATTTATGAAGACCAATGTACCAAGTGCTCTCTTAACGACCCTGTCTATCTGTTACGCCACTTTTAGGGAATTATATATCTGTATTCTCAGATCCCTCTATTGTGCTGCACTCCTCAGTGCCCTACCATTTACTTTGCATGTTCTACCTTGGTTATTGTTCTCCCTTTGGAATTTCTACGTGCTGATCAACGAGTCTTCCCTGAACACATTTGACAAACTTTATCCCACTGGTCCTTTTGCAGTATGGGACTCATTCAGTCGGTGGAAAGCTGAGATCACCTGCTATCACAATCTTACATTTCCTGAACTGTCTGCGATCTATCCACAGATTTGTCCGTCCTAATCTAGCGGCATGTTGGCTGATCTATAATGTAGCCCCCATGAACATGATCATATTTTTGTTGTTCCTCATTTTCACCCACAATACCTCACTTAGGGGAGTTTTCTGGTCTGTTCTGATTGTGCAATGCCGTGACATTTTCTCAGCTAGTAATGTCACCCCTCCTCCAGTCATTCCTACCGCTTTCTCACGTCTAAAAATAGGGAAACCCGAAATATCGTGCCTGGCCTGCTTGCTCCTCCTACATCCAATTCTCAGTAATGGCTACAGTGTCATATTCACCGTGTTGATTCATGCCCTGAGCTCAACTGCCTTTCTTTAAATCTTTATGCATTGAAATATACGGAGTTCAGGGCACCAGTCGCATCATGCACAACATTTTCATCCCTGCCTTTTTTCTGACGTCTTAACAACATCTGTCTCCACATCTACTCCGTTATCTTCTCTGGAAATCTGAATCCCATCTCCCTGCAAATCGAGTTTAACACCTTTCCAGAAAACTCTCTTGCACAGTACTGGGGAACTTTCCCACTCAGATATTAGTTACCCTCCAATTTATCTGTTAGAGATCCATCTCTTCTGACCAGATCCCAACTTCCTTGGAAAAGTCAAAATTATTCCCATTTTGAAGCCCTCCCACCTACACCTCAACTGTGTGGCACGGGTAGTGGCCCTCTCCATTTAATTTAATTTAATCGCTAATTTTTACAGCTTTAAATTCAATAGCTTTAATTTCATAGCTAAATCCATTGCTAAATCCGTGACCTCACTTTTCCGAAACAACTCCCTGCACATATCCATTTCATTGGACATATCGATCCTATATGATCGATCCAAATAACTCAGACTCAGCAGTAAACAGCTGATTGGGCAATCGAGGTCAGGTGACCTTGTAGCTTGCAAAGCTCAAGCAAATAAAAAGAGGGAGAGCTCTAGCGGAGCGGCCTGTCGGAAAGCGGCCTGGTCGAGGGAAGTGCCTGGTATCAGCTTCTGAAGGAGCATGCTGCAGCACTGAAGAAAGAACTGGATGACCTGAGGTTCATCCGCGAAAACGAGAGTTTTCTGGACAGGACCTACAGTGAGGTCGTTACACCGAGGATATCGGAAGAGAGAAAGGGGCGACGATGAGGAAGGAAATGATGCTTGAAGTACCGGAGACCCCAGGGGATGTACCTCTCGTAAGCAGGTTCACCCTCTTGGAAGCTGTCTGGAAAGAAGATACTGCCAGTCTGGAGGCGGACAGGTCTGCGAGCCGAATATTGGTGCAGAAGCAGAGCCGAGGAGTCAGACATCAGGAACAGCCATGGTAGTAGGGGACTCCATAGTGAGAGGTACGGAAAGGGGTTTCTGCGGCAGCAGGCGAGATTTAAGGATGGTGTGTTGCCTCCCTGGTGCTACGATCCAGGACATCACGGACCGATTGCAGGGAATCCTCGAGGGGGAAGGTGAACAGCCGGAAGTGGTAGTGCATGTCGGCACAAATGATATTGGGAAGAAGAGGAAGGACATTCTGCAGCGGGACTTCAGAGAACTCGGAAGAAGGCTGAAAAGCAGGACTTCCAGGGTGGTTACCTCTGGTTTGCTTCCAGTCTCTCGTGCTGGAGAGGGCAAGAACAGGGAGATAATGAATCAGAATGTGCGGCTGAGGAACTGGTGCAGGAAGCAAGGATTTACATTCTTGGACCACTGGGATCTGTTTTGGGGTAGGGATGAATTGTAAAAAAGGGGCGGGTTGCACCGTAATAGGCGGGGGACCAGCATTCTGGCAGACAGGTTTACCACTGCAACACGGATGTGTTTAAACTAAGTAGTGGGGGGCGTGGATGAACTGGAAATATAAGGATGGAGTTAAAGGGAAAGTGAAAATAAGAAAAGTTGAAAAGAACAACAGAATCAATGGAGTAGAAAGCTCAAGAAGAGATCATATAGTATGACCAAGTGAAGTAGGAATTGATATGCAAGGAGAGGGGATTAACGAATTAAAAGTATTTGATATGAATGCACGAAGTATAAGGAATAAAGTAGATGAGCTTGAGGCTCAGTTGGAAATTGGCTAGTACGATATTGTGAGAATAACAGAGACATGGCTTCAAGTGGACAGGGCCTGGGAAATCAATATTCAAGGATATACATCTTATCGAAAGGACAGGCTGACTGGCAGCGGGGGTGGGGTGGCTCTGTTGGTGAAGAATGATATTCAGTCCCTTGCGAGGGGGGACATAGAATCAGGGGATTTAGAGTCAGTATGAATAGAACTGAGGGTAGAAAGACCCTAATGGGAGTTATCTGTTGTTGGCCCCCAAACAACAGTCTGGATGTAGGGTGTAAGTTGAATGAATAGTTAAAATTGGCATGTCGCAAATGTAATGATACAGTTGTCATGGGGGATTTCCACATGCAGGTAGACTGGGGGAATCAGAATGGTACTGGACCCCAAGAAAGGGAATTTGTGGAGTGCCTCCGAGATGGATTCATAGAACAGCTTGTACTGGAGCCTACCAGGGAGAAGGCAATTCTAGATTTAGTGTTGTGCAATGAACTAGATCTTATCAGGGACCTGGAAGTAAAGGAACCATTAGGAGGTAGAGACCATAATATGATGTGTTTTAACCTAGAATTTGAGAAGGAGAAGGGAAAATCAGATGTGTCAGTATTACAGTGGAACATAGTGAACTATGGAGCTATGAGGGAGGAGCTGGTCAAAGTTCAATGGAACAATACGCTAGCAGGGAATACAGTGGAACAATAATGGCAGGCATTTCTGGGAATATTGCAGAAGGAGGAAGGAGGAAGAAAGATCCTAAGGGGAGTAAAAGGCGGCCGTGGCTGACGAGGGAAGTAAAGGGCAGTATAAAAATAAAAAACAAGTATAACATAGCAAAGATGAGCGGGAAACTGGAGAACTGGGAAGCTTTTAAAGAGCAACAGAAGATAACAAAAAAGGCAATATGTCGAGAAAAAATGAGGTACGAAGGTAAACTAGCCAAGAATATAAAGGAGGATAGTAAAAGCTTCTTTAGGTACGTGAATAGCAAAAAAAAAAAAGCTAAGATCAAAATTGGGCCATTGAAGACATAAACGGGTGAATTTGTTTTGGGGAACAAGGAAATGGCAAATGAGTTGAACAAGTACTTTGGATCTGTCTTCACTAGGGAAGACACAAACAATATCCCAGATGTAATAGGGGCCAAAGGAACAAGGGTAAAGGATGAACTGAAGGAAATTTATATTAGGCAAGAAACGGTGTTTGATAGACTGTTGAGTCTGAAGGCTGATAATTCCCCGGGACCTGATGGTCTGCACCCCAGGGTACATAAAGAGGTGGCTCTAGAAATCGTGAATGCATTGGTAATCATTTTCCAATGTTCTATAGATTCAGGAACAGTTCCTGCTGACTGCAGGGTGGCTAATGTTGTCCCACTTTTCAAGAAAGGAGGGAGAGAGACAACAGGGAATTATAGACCGGTTAGCCTGACTTCAGTGGTGGGAAAGATGCTGGAGACAATTATAAAAGATGAAATTACGACACATTTGGATAGCAGTAGAAGGATCAGTGCGAGTCAGCATGGATTTATAAATGGAAAATCATGCTTGACTAATATTCTGGAGCTTTTTGAGGATGTAACTATGAAAATGGACAAGGGAGAGCCAATGGATTTAGTGTACCTGGACTTCCAGAAAGCTTTTGATAAAGTCCCACATAGGAGATTAGTGGGGAAAATTAGGGCACATGGTATTGGGGGCAGAGTAGTGACATGGATTGAAAATTGGCTTGCTGATAGGAAACAAAGTTTAGCGATTAACGGGTCCCTTTAAGAATGGCAGGCTGTGACCTGTGGGGTACCGCAAGGTTCGGTGCTGGGACCGCAGCTGTTTACAATATACATTAATGATTTAGATGAAGGGATTAAAAGTAACATTAGCAAATTTGCTGATGACACAAAGCTGGGTGGCAGTGTGAAATGTCAGGTAGATGTTATGAGAATGCAGGGTGTCTTGGACAGGTTGGGTGAGTGGGAAAATGTATGGCAGATGCAGTTTAATGCGGATAAATGTGAGGTTATCCACTTTGCTGGCAAGAACAGGAAGGCAGATTACTATCTAAATGGAGTCAAGTTAGGAAAAGGGGAAGTAAAACGAGATCTAGGTGTTTTGTACATCAGTCAATGAGAGCAAGCATGCAGGTACAGCAGGCAGTGAAGAAAGCTAATGGCATGCTGGCATTTATAACAAGGGTAATTCAGTATAGGAGTAAATAGGTCCTTCTGCAGATGTGCAGGGCCCTGGTGAGACACTACCTGGAGATGTGTAGTTTTGGTCTCCAAATTTGAGGAATGACATTCTTACTATGGAGGGAGTGCAGTGTAGGTTCACAAGGTTAATTCCCATAATGGCGGGACTGTCATATATTGAAAGATTGGAGCGACTAGGCTTGTATACACTGGAATTTAGAAGGATAAGAGGGGATCTGATTGAAACATATAAGCTTATTAAGGGATTGGACACGCAGGAGGCAGGAAGCATATTCCCGCTGTTGGGTGAGTCCAGAACTGGAGGCCACAGTTTAAGAATAAGGGGTAGGCCTTTTAGAAAAGAGATCCGGAAAAACTTTTTCATCCAGAGAGTGGTGGATATGTGGAATGCTCTGCTCCAGAAGGCAGTGCAGGCGAAGTCTCTGGATGCATTAAAGAGAGTGTTAGATGTAGCTCTTATAGTTATTGAGGTCAAGGGATATGGGGAGAGGGCAGGAACGGGGTACTGATTGTGTATGATCAGCCATGATCACAGTGAATGGCGGTGCTGTCTAGAAAGGCCGAATGGCCTATTCCTGCCCCTATTGCCTATTGTCTATATGGACGAGGAGCACCGGCTGCTCACTCACCAACTGAAGAGATGAAATGCTGTGCTGAGAGAAGAGGAAGGAAAGGGAGGAGAGTGGGGCCACAGAAAGGGTGTTCAGGCTGCATCCTTTAGAGCAGAACGTGTGAGTCGCCATTTTCTTGCTTTCTATCACTCCGATTGGAGTCAGCTTAAACTCCGAAATCCACTGAACTATGACTGAGAGTGAGAGACTGAAGGGTCAGACACAGAGTGAATCTCCCTCCACACCGTCCCATAACACATTCCCGGGGTCAGACACAGAGTGAATCTCCCTCCACACCGTTCCATCACATACCCCAGGGGTCAGACACAGAGTGAATCTCCCTCCACACCGTCCCATCACACACTCCCGGGGTCAGACACAGAGTGAATCTCCCTCCACACCGTCCCATCACACAGTCCCGGGTTCAGACACAGAAAATGTGCGCAGCTACCTCCCTGCCCCTGATCTCCCCACTCACCAATAACCAGCGTTTCGGCTTTCCAGTAGTCTTGAATGGTGTGTGTCTCTCGGAGATGGTGTGTGTGTGAGCGGACTGTGCGCTGCCGTTAGAGGAAGGAAGGGGAGGAGAGAGGAGGCCAGGGAAAGGGTGGTAAGGCTGCAGCCACTGATGGTGGAACCACGTGACCGGTCCGTGCATGTAGAGCTGTGGAGAGACTCAGAAACTGGTGACAGATATCCGGTGGGAGGGGAGAGGGAGGTGTTGCACCAGACGTCATATCTCACGTATAGTCACCACAATTGCCTGTGAACACAGAGAGGGAGCTGAGTCGGGAGGGGGGCGACGGAGATTGAGAGGGCTTTAGAGGGTGGAGCGTGTCACGGAGAATGGGTGGGCCTTAGAGAAGTTAGAGGATGATGGAGATGGCGAAGTGTGCAGGAGAGGATGATGGTTCACTGATTCTTGAACCAGGCATCCACCACCCATATCTTGGTGTTGAAATTAGCACGGATCTTAACTGAGCATGCCACACCAATCGGATTACAGCCAAAGCCAATAAAATGTTGGGTATCCTGCGAAGAAACCTCCACTCGTAGTAAATCCGTCAAGGTCATGGCATACAAGACACACGTCCGTCCAAGGCTTGAGTATTGCGAGGCCATATGCGATCCCCATCAAACTAACAATAACAGACCCATCGAATAAATACAAAGCCGTTCTGCTCGCTTTGTGCGAAACGATTACAGCATCAAATCCAGTGTCCCCAACATTCCCTCTATCCTTCAATGGGAACCACTTGAAAACCGACGCACTACACTGCGGGTAATCACCATTTCCAAAGAATTTCAAAGCATCACGCCATCAAGCACCCAAATTTGTCCCAGGGTCAGTTCAACTCGACAGCAGACTGGACCTGACATACTGGAAATCCCTTCATTCAACAAGATTTGCTGCCAGTACTCCCTCTGCCCGAGATGAACGGGAGACTGGAATCTTCTGCCGCCAGACCTCAGCAGTATTTCTGGCATTAATATTTTTAAAGACAGACTCAATCAAATTAATTTAGGGGATCCAGTCAAAAAAGCTCGCTTTACAATTTAGCTCTCACGCCGTCCGGCAGTGCTTGGACACGACCAAGAAGGTAACGTGCAAGGGAGGGAAGCGTGACCTAGATGGGAGTGCTTGACGGAGATTCGATCTATTCCCTGACCTACTCAAGACCATGCTCGTCCCACTCGAAAAGTTCAAACCGCTCTCTGCTTCCTGAACGTAAATCACAGAGCTGAGCAGACCCTTCGGCTCAAAACGTTGTGATATACCAAGTAAACTAAATCCCTTCTGCCGACACAATGTCGGTCTCCTTACATTCCCTGCACAGCGATGAGACTGTTAAAGCGACACTTAAGCGCCTCTGTGGATCTCCCTCCACCACCAGCTCTGGCAGCGCGTTCCAAGCACCCAACAATCTCTGTGACAGCAGAAACTTAACAAACTCATGTCCCTTGAACATAACCCCTCTCACCTTAAAGCGGGCCTTCCGGAATTAGACATCCCCACACTGAGGGTAAAAATACCCACTGTCTGGTTAATCTGTGCCTCTCGTAATGACGTAAACTGCTGTCAAGTGTACCCTCAGACTGCCCCGCTCCAGAGACAAGAAACCAAAAAATTCCGATCTCTGCTTTCAGATTTTGCTCTCTATTCCTGTCATCGTCCCAGAAAACCCTCCTCTATATCCGCTCCAAGGCCCCCACACTCAGCCTGTAACGGGGCGACCCGAAATGAATGAGTGAACTCGGAAAAGTCAAAGCCAGTCCCAATCCTTATCTACTTTGTCTGTCGGTTCCTCGGCACCCCGATCTTGTCCACTGAAGACGCGCTCATCTTCAATTCTTCCCACTATTCACGGTTCGGTCCCTTCCCTTCTACACTGAGGTTAAACAGCGTTTGGGCTCCAATTTAATAAGTACAACTTTGCCAGAAAATAACCTGGACGAATCCACACTTGCCAGATCATTCCTGACCCGAATAAAGTTGGCGTTTCTCCAATTTAGAGTCTAAAACGAAGGTCAGACCTATCCTTTTCCATAATTACCTTGTATCTAATGGCATTATCATCACTTGATGCACATTTGTCCCCTACACAAACTTCTGTCCTCTGCTTGTCCCATTCCTTGTCCCAGGAAATCAATTATTGCGCTCTATCGTTGGGACTTTATACGTACTGATTAAAGAAACTTCCTTTAAAACATCTGATAAACTATCCTATTGGTTCTTTCACAGTATGGGACTCACAGTCAATACCAAAAAATTTAAAATCCGCCATATCACAACCTTATGCTTCTTGTCACAGTGTGCGATCTCTCTACAGATTTGTTCCTCTGAATCCCCAGGACTGTTAGGTGGTCGATAATGTGTCTAATGAACGAGTTCATACCTTATTCCTCAGATCTACCCGTAAAGCCTCACCTGGACGAGTTCTCCAGTCTCACCTGACTGAGCATCGCCGTGATAGTTTCCTTGTCTAGTAAAGCAGTCCTTCGCCCTTCAATTATTCCCGCATTAGTACGACTAAAACAACCGATACCCGGAAATACTGAGAGAACTGTCCTGCTCGTCCTGCAACCAACTCTCACGACTGGCTGGAATATCATGCTTCCATGCATTGGCCCCTGGCCTGAGCTGGTCAACCTTCTGTACAATACTTCCTGCATTGAAACGGACGCTGCTCAGACATGAGTCCCAGCAGACTCAACATTCTGCCTCCCAACTTTGTCTGGAGTCGGAACAACATCTGCTCCAACAACCACTCCACTATCTGTTCAGGCGTTCTGGTATTTATCCCCCTGCAACTCTTGTTCATACTCCACCACTGCGCCTTTCTAAACGCAAAACTTCCCGCTGGCATATTAGTTCCACTCATATTCAGGTGTAAGCTGAGAGTTGCTGTTGGGAGAGGAAATAAAGGAGCTGAGCATCGGGAGGGCGGTGTGGCGCTTCCTTCAGTCAGTAGTCTGCGATGCCCCCTACTGTTCACTCGGCGGAAAACAAACTCTGTTCTGGTCAATTGTGGCATTCAAAGTATCCAGGGATTCAAACTACATATAAATGGTACATAATTCCTTCCCCTTGAACAACTCAATGTCACATCAGATCAGACGGTACACCATATGTAATTAGACAAATGTGCTTCATAATTCTAAACAAAAAGAAAAAGTGTCTATTTTAATGAAACAGTCTTTGGAGCAACCGTGGAGTTCACTGATTTACGTCCTTGAAGTCTATTTCGATTTCCTCCGATCGTCGTTAACTCACGCACACGCATTCCAAGTCCACTCCAAGTCTCCCAGCTCACTCCTCTCACGTCTTCTGCCTTCGTTTCTCCACCAAAAGACCACGAATATCTCCTCGCAGACACACAACAAAAAAAACAATAAGTCTGTCATTGGATGTGGCACATTCCAAAGTCACCGTTATTTGCTTGTCATAACCCAGACACTGCTGCATCAGAGAAGCCATTACATTAACAGTCATATCTCACAGAGCGTTAGGTGTGTGTGTGTGTGTGTGTGTGTGTGTGTGTGTGTGTGTGTGTGTGTGTGTGTGTGTGTGTGTGTGTGTGTGTGTCTGTCTGTGTGTGTGTGTGTGTGTGTGTGTGTGTGTGTGTGTGTCTGTGTGTGTGTGTTTGTGTGTGTGTGTCTGTGTGTGTGTGTGTGTTTGTGTGTGTGTGTGTTTGTGTGTGTGTGTGTCTGTGTGTATACAGATTGTACGAATGTTTTTTTTATTGATATCTTGTAGGTGCTTGCTATCTTTCTAACTCGTATATATTGTGTGGGCTTAGCGCCGTGTATGACGATTGGTATTGTGTTTTTTTTTTTTTTGCTTGGTCCTGACTCTGTTCATGGGTGCTTATGTATGGTGGAATTAGAATTAAGCAGAAATGGAATTGAATTGAAATGAAATTGCACTTCAATTTGAGGCGTACCAATATCCTGGATGGGAGGTTTGAAAAGGCTGTTGGGGAGAGTTAAAACCAGAATTGCCGGGGGTAGGAACCGATCTGAAGTGACACAGGAAACGGAGGTTGCCTCACAAATAGAGAAAGCTTGGAGAGAGTCTGAAAGGGAGGATGGGCAGGTGATAGGGCACGGACGCACTTGGACCGATAGTTTTAATGAGAGCAGAATTATGAATTAAGCCGATGAGATTAGAGAGTGGATCAGAACATGGAGCTATAATGTTGTGGCCATGGTAGTGAACTGGATGGTGCAGAGGGAGAAATGGCTCCTTCCAGTGCCAGGATTCAAATATTTCGTAAAGAACAGGGAGGGAGGCAAAAGACGTGGGGGCGCGGTACAGCCGATCAGAGATAGAGTCCCGGCTGCAGAAAAGGAGGACGTCAAGGAGAGATTGTCTATGGAGTCTGTGAGGGTGGAGGTTAGGGACAGGAAGGGGTCAATAACATTAGGTCAAGTGTCAGATCTCTCGGTGGGAGAGCATTTTGGAGATAGTGATCACAATTCCATCTCCTTAACCATAGCATTGGAGAGGGATAGGAACAGACAAGTTAGGGAAACGTTTAAGTGGAGTAAATGGTAAAGGAGGCTATCAGGCAGGAACATGGAAGCATAAATTGGAAAGAGATGTTCCCAGGGAAACATACAGAAGGAATGTGGCAAATGTTCTGGGGATATGCGTGTAGCGTTCTGTGTAGATACCCTCCAATCAGACAGGGAAATGATGGTAGGATACAGGAACAGTAGTGTACAAAGGCTCTTGTAAATCTGGTCGAGGCTTCGCCACATTTACAATTATTACAAACAGGACAAATGTTATGGTAAAATCGGGACAATTTAGATTTGGACATGTGAGCCCTATGTAAAACCTTAAACTGTAAAAGGCAGTGGCGAACACAAAGAGAGGTTGAATTAACTGAATTGAGAACTGACTCCCAAACCGCATCAGATAAAGAACATTTCAGTCCTGCTCCCAAGCCGTTCTAATTTTATCAAAGGGGGCGCGTTTTAGGGTCACTAATTTATAACGAATAAAAGATTTTAAGCCTATGCCCAATGGATTGATAGAAAGAAACAGGTCCGCAGCATCTTTATCAGGCATCGCAGGAAAATTGGATAATAAAGGATGAATGAAATGTCTAATATAAAGGTATCTAAAGAAGTGGGTATTAGGTAGATTGAAATTTGCAGAAAGTTGTTAGTGTTACGAAGGATGAATACCTCTGATGGGCAGAAGGGTGCAGAGTTGCCCATGTCCCCCCCCCCCCCCAGGAGAATCACAAACCGTTACTGTTGCTATGCTGCTAATGAGAGAGAGAGAGATGTAAAAGAAAACATGCTGGAATTGGAACATCTGCTACAGATAAGAGAGAGATAAAGCAGGGGAGAGAGACTTGTTGATTCACCATAGTATGACTTCTGAAGACTTATGGCTTCTGAGAGGGTTGTTTATCTTGTACCATTCTGTTCATTAAAATTCCTCAGTGGACAGCCGGAGTGGGCTGGTTTGATGGACACAGCCATTCAAAATTGATTGACACCTAAGACCCCGCGAGTAGGGATAAAAGTGTTGTCTGGGGCGACACCCCTCAGACACATCAGGAGACACACTATTGAGCACTGATTGAGTGTTGGAACCCACGGGAAGGTGTGGGGCATCGGAGACCGAACAAAGAGATCGGTCAGTTTAACTCACAGTGTTATAGCAGGGCCGGTGGGGACTTGTGTGTGTGTCCACTCATGCCAGAGTGACGAGTCCACCACAGAAGAACGGTCTAGCTGAAGGACAGAGGAGTCATACCTGAATGGCCACAACAAAACGACGGATCAAGAACGGAAAGGAAAGTTTGTCTGCCAGTAGCTGTTCCTGCTCGCTCACTCTCTCTCTCTCGCCAACGATTACAACACAACAACCAACATCTACCTCAGCACGTATGAACTGAACTGTACTTTATATTCACATATGACAATTCATTTTCCCCTAGACATCAATAGAGCTTGTTTATTATTGATTATTATTATACCCACATTTTTAGGTTTATTATTACTAATGTGTATTATCTATATATTTGCATTATTGATATTGATTTGTGTATTTTACTAATAAACACTGTTGAAAATAGTACCACAGGACTCCAACGGATTCTTCTATCTTTGCTGGTTAAGCACCCAGTTACGGAGCACGTAACATTAGAAAGTTGCAAAACGATTAGCATTGAAATGACCTTCAAAATGCCTAATGCTCTTTCTATACCAATCATGAAATGTTGAATCATGCATAGAAGGCAAGAAAAGAATATTATGCTAGATAGGACTAGAGAGAGAGAGAGAGAAACCATGAAGACCATTAAATTTTCTAAACTGAGCCCATATTCTCAGAGGATGTCTAATAAGATTATTAGCAATTAGTTGAGGCAAGCGACAAGGGAGTGCAGATCCAAGAAGTGCAGGAATAGAGAGATCCTTAGTGGAGTTCAATTCCGTTGCCACCAATTTAGGACAATCAGACTGATTATTAAAAAAAGGACAAAAAGAAAGAGAGAGAAGATTAGCTGCCCGATAATATAAACAGAAGTAAGGTAAAGACATCCCACCTTCTTTTTCAGATTTTTGGTGGTGAGCTTTATTAAGGCTAGAACGTTTACCTTTGCATAGATAGGACAAAATAATAGAACCTGCGGAGTCAAAAAAACTTGAGAAATAAAATATTGGAATAGACTGAAATAAATATAAACATTTTGGAAGGATATACATTTTAACAACATTAATTCGACCTACTAGAGACATAGATAAGGGTGACAATTGTGTCAAAATCTGTTTTGTAGAGTTTAAAAGATTAGCAAAATTTCCACGAAAAAGATCCATGAAGTTCCTTCTTACTGGAATACCAAGGTAGGTAAATTGAAAAGGGAAGTAATGAAATGCTGAAGCTTCAACTTCGCTATTAATTGCGAAGAGTTCAGTCTTATGTAAATTAAGTTTATAGCCATAAAGCTGGCTAAGTTCACCAAGAAGGAAACATATTAGGCGTAAGGAAGTGGACGGATTTGATAGGAAATGTAATAAATTGTCAGCTCACCCTCCCCCTCCAAATCCCTGTCAGTTCAGGGCAAACTCAAAACGCAATCGCCAGTGGCTCTCTAGCCAAATCAATAAGTAAGGGATTTAAAGGGCATCCTTGACGGGTGTCATGTTTAAGACTAAAAGACTAGGATTGCTGATAGTTAGTCAAAACTGAAGCGGTAGGTCATAAATATAACAATTTAATCCATGAATTAAAACTTTTTTTTCCGAGATCGGATTTCCTAAATCAGCAAAATAAATAATTCCACTCTACGTGATCAAACGGTTTCTCCACTTCAAGGGAAATAACACATTCGGGTGAAAATAAAAATATTAAATAAATGCCATATATTAAAGAAAAGGTAAGACGATCTTAATAAAACCGGTTTGGTTTTCAGAAATAATAAAGGCCGCGAAAGTACTAATCCATGAGCCAAAACTTTAGCCAAATTTTTATCATCAACATTTAAGAAGGAAATCGGCCTGTACGAAGAACACCCTGTTGGATCTTTATCTTTTAGTTAAAAGAATAATACATGCCTCATTAAATGATGGTTGCAATTTTCCATGTACAAACAAATCAGATAGAACTAAAAATAACTGAGATGAAAGAATTAAGGAAAATGATTCATAAATTTCTGCAGAGAACCCATCAGGTCCAGGAGATTTGCCCGATGGCTGTGCAGAAATTGCAGAGGATACTTCTTCTAGTGATATTGGCACATTGAGATTCACTTTAAAGTCAGAATGAATATTTAGACTATTTAACAGAAATACTGTCATTTAAAGATTTGGAGGTACAAAGTCGAGAATAATAATTTTAAATGAATCGTTAATTTCAGAATAATTCGAAGTAATAATCCCAATTTCTATACGAATCTTTGTACTATGTTGTTTAGCTTTAGAGTGTTTTAATTGGTTAACTGTAAAATTGCTGGATTTATCATCATGAATATAAAATCGGCTCCTGCATTCATTAAGTTGACGTTCAATTGGTTGAGTGGAATCAGGTGAAACTTAATTTGAATTTATACTCGCTTTTTGTACAGTTCAGTCTGGGCATATAGTGTATCCATTACTTTAATCTGACTGATAAAATCTTATCATTCTAAATGAGTCTTTCTCTTACGATTGGCTTACGATTGAGAGACTGCTTCGGTACTACTAACTGGGATGTACTGCAAGGGGGGCTCTGTGGGGGCGTTGAGGAGGTCACTGAATGCACAACGGACTATATTAATTTTTGTGTGGATGCCGTTGTTCCTGTTAGAACTGTTCGCTGCTATCACAATAATAAGCCCTGGATCACTAGTCACATCAAAGGCCTCCTAAACCAGAAGAAGAGGGCCTTTAAAGATGGTGATCGGTTGGAGCTTAAAAGAGTTCAGAAGGAACTCAGAGTACAGATAAGGGGGGCAAAGGAGCAGTATAGGAGGAAGTTAGAACAAAATCTGCAGAAAAAAAAGCATGAAGGAGGTGTGGGATGGGATGAAGATCATCACTGGATGTGGTGCAAAGCGGGGGGCAAACATAAGTGGAGATGTGGAGAAAGCGAACCAGCTGAACAACTTCTTCAATAGGTTCGACAGCACAATCCCACCCTCACCGCAGAACTCCACACCAGGCTTACTTCCCTCACAGGAAAATAGCCACTCACAGGAGACCTAGCCCACGCCCAGGTTTACGGCTGCACAGGTGGAAGGTCAACTGAGGAAGATCTGTACCAGCAAGGCGGCTGGACCGGATGGAGTTTCCCCACGATTACTGAGGGCCTGTGCGACTGAACTGGGAGAACCACTACAGCGCATCTTCAACATGAGTCTAGATCAGAGAAGAGTACCCAGACAGTGGAAAACATCCTGTATTGTCCCGGTACCGAAGAAACCACAACCAAAGGAGTTGAATGACTTCAGATCTGTTGCCTTGACGTCGCACGTGATGAAGACCATGGAGCGGCTGATAATACAGAATCTGAGGCCACAAACCAGGCACGCCCGGGATCCGCTTCAGTTTGCGTATAAGGAGAAGGTGGGAGTGGAGGATGCTATCACGTATTTGCTGCACAAATCACTCTCTCACCTAGATGGGGTCAGTTGTGCTGTGAGGATTACATTCCTTGACTTCTCTAGTGCCTTTAACACCATCCAGCCCAAGATCTTAAAGCACAAACTAACGGAGATGGGAGTAGACTCTCACATGGTGGATTGGATAGTGGACTACTTGACAGAGAGACCTCAGTATGTGCGGTTGGGAGACTGTAGGTCTGACACGGTGGTCAGCAGCACAGGAGCGCCACAGGGAACCGTACTCTCTCCGGTCCTGTTCACCCTGTACACATCAGACTTCCAATATAACTCGGAGTCCTGCCATGTGCAGAAGTTCGCTGATGACACGGCCATAGTGGGGTGTGTCAGGAATGGACAGGAGGAGGAGTATAGGAAACTGATACAGGACTTTGTGATATGGTGCAACTCAAACTACCTGCGTCTCAATATCACCAAGACCAAGGAGATGGTGGTGGACTTTAGGAGATCTAGGCCTCATATGGAGCCAGTGATCATTAATGGAGAATGTGTGGAGCAGGTTAAGACCTACAAGTATCTGGGAGTACAGTTAGATGAGAAGCTAGACTGGACTGCCAACACAGATGCCTTGTGCAGGAAGGCACAGAGTCGACTGTACTTCCTTAGAAGGTTGGCGTCATTCAATGTCTGCAGTGAGATGCTGAAGATGTTCTATAGGTCAGTTGTTGAGAGCGCCCTCTTCTTTGTGGTGGCGTGTTGGGGAGGAAGCATTAGGAAGAAGGACGCCTCACGTCTTAATAAGGTGGTAAGGAGGGCGGGCTCTGTCGTGGGCAAAGTACTGGAGAGTTTAACATCGGTAGCTGAGCGAAGGGCGCTGAGTAGGCTACGGTCAATTATGGAAAACCCTGAACATCCTCTACATAGCACCATCCAGAGACAGAGAAGCGGTTTCAGCGACAGGTTACTGTCGATGCAATGCTCCTCAGACAGGATGAAGAGGTCAATACTCCCCAATGCCATTAGGCTTTACAATTCAACTGCCAGAACTTAAGAACTTTTTTTTAAAGCTATTATTAATGCTTTTTTGAGTTAGTGATTTAGATGCATATCATATTATTACTGAGTTAAGTATTGTATGTAATGAGTTTTTGCTACAACAAGTGTATGGGACATTGGAAAAAATGTTGAATTTCCCCATGGGGATGAATAAAGTATCTATCTATCTATCTATCTTCTATCTATATGAAGTTATTTGACCCCTGATATATGTTTTCATAGCTTCGCAGACAACCTGGGATGAGATTTCAGATGACGTATTCGTGTTAAGAGAAAAGTAATCTAGTCCTTCATAAATTTTACAAAGTCGGATTAAAACACCGGTGTTTATTCATTTGAGGAAGACCAGGAAGATTTATGGACAAGGTAACTGGGGCATGATCCTAAATCAATATAATCTGAAAATCACAAGAGTGAACTGATGGAATCAGCTGGTTATCCATTAAAATTAATCAATTCCTGTAAACGTATGGTGGACATGTGAAAAAAAGGAGTGATCTACCTCAGTAGGATGGAAAAAAGAATGCTACACATTAGAGATACAATAGTTAGAAAGGAAAGAATGAATAGATAAATCAGATTTACTGGGTAATCTATGAACAGAGGACGATCGATCTAAAACTGGATCTAATCAACAATAGAAGTCACCACCCAAAATAAGAGAATATAAGTTAAAATCAGGTAATAAAGAAAGAAAAAACTTTCAAAAATTTCACATCATCCAAATTAGAAGCATACAGGTTACCCAATACTGCCCTAGTATTATACAATTTCCCAGAGACAATAATAAAACGACCATTTATATCAGACACCTTACTATGGAGTTGGAAAGGAACATTTAGGTTAATGAGGATAGAAACACCCTGGCTTTGGCCGGGAAGGAAGAATGGAAGTGCTGACCCACCCATCTTGACAAAAGACGAGAATTATCTAAACTTCGAATATGTTTCTTGCAAAAAAAAAAACATTTTCAGCTTTGAGTTGCTTAAGATGTGAAAAAACCGTCCTTCTTTTAACAGGATGGTTCAATCCCAATACATTCCAGCTCATAATCTTCAACGAACAAATTGTCATTTAATAGAACGTCAAAAATGGTAGGCATAAATAAGGTCAAACATTCAAATAACAGTTCTGGAGCAAAAGTTTAAGTCAAAGAGTCAGGACAGAAAAGGGTCCTGAATAACAGAGAATAAAAAAACTAAACAATGAATAGTGTTGACACTAGAGAACCCATCCCTTCCTCCGAACGCAAAACAAGATAGCTACCAAGAAAAGCAGCAAGCTCTTCGAAAAAATGACACCCCAAAATCCGACAAATTCCAACGTTTCATAACGTTGTCATAAGCTTCGTTTAACTAATAATGCAGCAACTTCAGAACACTATGCATCAGAAATCAAAATTATACATAAAGAGAAACAATACCATCAAAAATATTAAGCTTAATAGAAAATAATAATGCAGAATAGTCTAACCGCGAGAAACTATGAAACAATACAGTAATTTAAAAAAAAACAGACAGAAAAAAATAACAGAAAGTACTTAATGGCCATTTTTGAAAAGAAATCAAAGCGAGTCTGCTATAGTAAAATGGCTGGGAGACCTTCAATAAATTTTGAGCCTCCATAACCTACTCAAACCATTTGTGGTCCCCAGTCTTAATAGTTATTTGGAGATGGGCTGGTTTACGCAGCGAGGGTCTTTATCTCCGATTATAGAACACTTTTGTAACATCGTTATACTCGGCGCGCATCTTCAAGACTTGAGGAGCATAATCTTGAACGATGCGAATGTTGTGACGCCGAAAATCGAGTTTTCCCCTCCGGCGTGCTTCCATAATCAGAAGGTTTTTCATTTGATATCGATGAAAGCAGAGAATTACTGTACGTGGCATCGAGCTGCCACCTGCTCTGATTGCAACGGGGTGGGGGGGTTGGAGACGTCTTGTCTTCCAGATTTGCTTTCAGCCATGACACCACAGTTGTCTCGTATATGCAAATGAAAAACATGAATGTCGTGCTTATGAACACATTACAGAAGGTTGCAGAGGTCAGCGCTGAGGAGGACAGAAAACCAGCCATAATCCTTGACTACAATGACAACAAAGGAGGAGTGGACAACCATGACAAAGCAACAGGCACATACAGCTGCAAGACGAGAACAGCCCGCTTGCTTCTCTCCATTTTCCATAACATCATTGACATATCGACCTGCAACGCCTTTGTCATATGGAATGAGCTGAACCCTACCTGGAGGGTAAGCAAGTGGGAAAGTAGGAGGTTATTTTTGGAGGAGCTTGGAAAGACCATTTGGACTCCTTTTAAGCAAAGGCACCTTCCCGGCACAGCAGCCTCAGCAGCACTGTTAAGGGCAGTGCCGCGATCTGAACCTGGTCTTAATCAACAACAAGTTGCACAAGAAGCCAACACAAGGGGGCAGTAGAGAAGCAGATGTAACTTCTGCTCTGCAGAAAAGGACTGTAAAACAGGGACAACTTGCTGCAAATGTGGGAATCAAATATGCAAGGGCCACACACGCAAGGTATCCCACAACTGCTTTGCATGCCAAGACCAGTTTTTAAATAACATTTCTTTTTTGTATGTTGGTTAAATATTAGTTAATATTGATTAAATAATTAATAGCTATAACGATATAATATTATGAGGATATTTTATGATGTAGCAGTGAGGACAGTGTTTGATGGTTGTAAGGGTTATAAATGGTTATATAATAAACCCCACAGTTGCAGAATGTTCTTGCCATTTTCAGTTTCAACAAATATAATTAAATCGTTATGTCCGTTATGTTTTCATGTCTTTGGTAAAATAGGACTTGATATTGTGTGATAATAGCTTTTTCTCCATAAACGATTTTTTCTCTTGAAATGCACTTTCCTTGCTCTCTGCAACATTAATTAATGGTTTATCACGCATTTATTAATGCCAGATTGGCTATTTATACATTCTAAGAATAACTGTGGTTCAAATTTGGTACAGACATTTGATATGAGGGGATTCTTGGCCCGGGTCAAACTTGACCCTGACCTTACTGTGAAGGAATAGAATATGAACACTATGTAACGGCTAATTCAGCATATTTTAGTGCTTTAAAGCATTGATTTCGGTATGTTTTGTGTGCTTATAATGGCTTTATCTATTGAATAAGTTGTTGTTGTTCTTTGTCTGTCCTCTGTTACTATATCCAGATGGTTATTATGGATTGTCCCATCTGTAATTACTGCCCGGTAGTCATATAATCTGTTGCAACTTGACAATTGTATTGACAGTAAGTTGTTGTGCCTTTTCTGTTTCTGGGTAGCTGGTAAAACCTTATGCACGGACACAGCCAATTACGCTCATTTCTCATTCACTCAGAACTTTCGAACTATCCTGGTGGTGTTTCATATTGTAGCCTTCCGGAGTTGTCCTTTACTGATTGGGTGGTGGTGAACAGTGGAATTCCGAAGCAATCGGTGCCGGGACCGCTGCTTATCGCGTTGTACGTCAATGATTGAAAGAAGGATTTGGTTACATTATAGCAGGATTTGAGACCCATGCAAAGGTAGATGGAAGGGCAGGTAGAGTTGAGGAAGCAGGGTGCTTGCAGAAGGAACTAGACAGACAGGAGAAGAGGCAAGGAATTATGAAGGAATATGATGTTGGAAAGTTCCCAGTCTTATTCTTTGGCAGAGGGAATAAAGGCGTGGACTATTTCGTAAATGGGAAGAACATTTGAATTGAAAAATCAGAGCTGCAGAGACACAGGAAAATCTGCAGATTGATTCAGTGGTGAGGGAGCCAAATGCATGTTCCAATCCATTTTCCGAGAACCCGTATATAAAAAACAACTCCTTCGCCATGGAATAAACTGTATACTCTCTGTACAGGCCTGGCCTGTTTTAACAAAGGAGAGAATCAGTGAACCAAGCAGAGGTGCAGAGCCTTTTGGGAAGATTCCCTTCAGGAATATTTGCAGAACGGTGGGGAAGCCAAATGCAACGTTAGCATCCATTTCCAGAGAAATGGAATATAGAAGCATCTCTTTAGTAAACCATTAATCTCAACAGTCTTCCTGCTTCCGGCCTCATAAGCCTGGTGCACTGGTAGCGAATCCAGGAAGATCCTACATTTTCGCTCTGAACTCCCGGAACTTGCAGTGCAGTACTTGGTCACTCAAAGTACCCATGTCATTGGTAACTCAATGGCCAACCATTTCCAGCTGCTCACAAACCCAGTTCAGAATGGTGTGGCCTCGATCTAAGATATCCCGAACGTTGTCGCCGACATGACCACCTGTCCGCACCACTAACGAATGTCCCATCACCGCAGCGTGATATTCATTCTGCCGCCCCCCACCCCACCAGACACTCAAACACTCCACCCAACGCCCACTTCCCTTCTGAGTGACAGAGGCATACTATGTGCATGAGAGTCGAGCACTGTGACTGCACATTTTTAGGTGATTATCCCGCCCCGTAACTCAGCGACGCTCTACAAAATGTTGCGGAAGATGGCCACATGGGAATTCTACCCTGGACCCTTCAGCAGTTTCTCATTCATGACTGTCACACGGTCTCCTGTACCCTGCGCCCTGGGTGTAACTACCTCTCTATATGCCTTGTCCATCACCACTTCAGACTCCCGAATGTTCTGGAGCTCGTCCAGTTCCACCTCCAGCTCTTTAACGCGGATTGTCAGAAGCTGCAGCTGAAAACAGCTCTCGCAGCTGTCGCCCTCAGGGTTACTGGAGTTTTCTATACCTTCCCAGATCCCGCAAGAGGAGCATTCAACCATCCTGCCCGGTGTCCCTGTTATCCTACCTGATCAAATATAAAGAAGGGAACGGGAAAAAATGTCTTAGCCAAGTGCTTTTCTTATCTTTGCCTACTTTGACTGAACCCTCCCTGAGGTGACGCCTCGACGGGGAGAAGGTCACCTGCTGGATGGTCCACTCAGACGATGGCTACTGCTTTTGCCCCTGCCTTTCTGATGCAGATTAACCTCAACCGTCGCATGGTCGCTGACCACAGCTGCTTTTGACCGTACTGACCCGCTTTCGACTTTTATACCCGAGCTGACTGAAGTTCTCTCCCGCCAAATCACAAGGAGACCCGACTGGCCGCTGGTCAAAACTCTTTTCCTGAAAAATCATTATATTGGAATTGTCTAAGTCGATATCATTTTTGATCTGCGTATGCATGTATAATTTTTTATAAAAACTATCCAATTATTATTTTAATCTGTGTACATCATTATTGTTTTTTTTCTGCGTGGACCTTCCTTTCCAGACTGGTTGTATATCAGAGTGTAGCTATCTGTCAATATTTCTCTCAATTCTGTGTCCTGTGACAGACAAGGCAAGCATGCGTGGACAGCCGACTGCTGGGATTATCAGACACACTTTCAATCTGAATTTTATCGCTTAACTGCCGGTCTGCAGATCAAGAGTTAATTGCACCTGTCATTCCGTAGAACCTAATTAAGAGAGTGTCCGTGGGGATTGTCGACGTCACAGCGGAGGTGTGGCTGCCGGTTGCCTGGTCTATTAATAGGTACGGTATCCTTCGCAACAACAGTTTCAGTGAGAGCCGCCAGACTACGCTATCAGAGACCAGCGGCTGCAGACAGAGAGAAGACAGAGGCTGGAACGGGAACAGGAATCTGGCCTATCCCAGCAATGGATTATCATCTTAGAAGTACTTCGCGCAATGATACGGGAATTGCGAAGAATATTTTCGGGGCGATTCAGTATCTTTTTGAAAATTACGAATGGCTGACTTTGGACTCTCGAATCAGTGTTGTGCTTTTGACATTCAAACTGGTTTACTACCCGGTACTCGCCATTGTAGCTCTTCCTGGTAAGTGTCTCGTCTTCCTCATATTTAATGTTGAAAAATTTAAGTCGGCTTCTCTTTAATACCTGCCCCCTAACGGCTCGCTAATTGCAAGACAGGACTTTCCAAACGGTATCGCTTCAGCAAATATCGGCTGAGTGTATTTGATAAGGTAGCCCATGCAAGGCGCGGGGTCCAAGGAGGCATGTGATCAATCCAAGGGGACATTTGCAATGTGGATGCAAAAATGGCTTGTCCACAAAAGGCAAAGTGTTGTTGTAGACGGTCATATTCTGCATTGAACAGTGGTGTGGGTCAAGGATCTGTTCTGGTACCTCTACCCTTAGTGATTTTTATAAATGATCTGGATGAGGAAGTGTAACGATGGGTTAGTACATTTGGTAATAAAAAAAACGGTTTGGGGTGTTGTGGATAGTGTGGAGGGCTGTGGGAGTTACAGCGGGACATCGATAGGAGGCAAATCTGCGCCATGAAGAGGTAGATGGACTTCTGCTGGCCCGTGGCCAAATGGTTAAGACGTTCGGCTAGTTATCTGAAGATCGCTAGTTCGAGCCTTTTCTGAGGCTGCGTGTGTGTCCCGGAGCAAGGGACTTAACCACACATTGCTCTGCGACGGCACCGGTGACAAACTGTATGGGTCCTAATGCCCTTCCCTTGGACAACATTGGTGACATGGAGAGGGGAGACCTACAGCTTGAGCAACTGCTGGTCTTCCATAAAAAAAAAAGAAAACCTTGCCCAGGCTTGCGCCCTGGGAAATTCGCAAGGTGCAAATCCATGGTCTATCCAGACTAACACAGATGGAGTTCAACACAAGTGTGATGGCGTTCATTTTGATAGGTCAAATATGATGGCAGAATGTAATATTAACGAAATTAAATGAATACATATGTAGCTCCAACGTCTCACCGGTTAAAAACGAGGTCACGTGGGCATCATCACTGTCACGATCTATCGCCGACACAAAGAGTGCGGAGGAGACTGACAGCATGCAGAGGAATATTAATATGCTTAGCGAATGTACCAGCGTCTGGCTGACGGAGTGCAAAGTTGGTAAATGTGAGGTCATCCACTTGGGAGTGGCAAATGGAAGAACAGAATATTATAACAGTGGTAAACGACTGCAGAATGCAATGTGCGGAGGGACTTTGGAGTGCTTGTGCTTGATTCACAAAAGGTTGGTTCGCAGGTGCAGCAGCCTATCAGGAAGGCAAATGGGATGTTGGCCGGTGTTGCCAGAGGGATTGAATTTATTAACTGGGAAGTTATGCTGCAACTGCACAAGGTACTGGCGTATCAGACAAGATATCAGACTCCTCAATACCCGAAGCCTGGACTGACACCTTGCCCTACTGTCCTGTTTATTATTTATTGTGATGCCTGCAGTTTTTGTGCACTTTATGCAGTCCAATGTAGGTCTGTAGTATAGCTTTCTCTGTGTATTATTGTTATTATTGTTGTTGTTGTTGTTATTATTATTATTATTATTATTATTATTATTATTATGTCGTTTAGTCCAGTTTTTGTACTGTGTCATGTAACACCATGATCCTGAAAAACGTTGTCTTATTATTACTATGCACTGTACCAGCAGTTATGGTCGAAATGACAACAAAAGTTGACTTGACTTGAATTGATGTGAATCGACATCTTGAGTACTGAGCAGTTCTCGTCTCCCGAATTGAGGATGGATTATCTGTCTGTGTAGGCGGTTCACCAGTTGATACCAGAGGTGAGGTGGTTCGACTATGGGGAGGAAACAGTCGACTGGGATGGTACTCGCTGGAGCTCAGAAGGGTGAGCGGAAACCTACTACAAACAAATAAAATTGTGCGATGGATAGATAAGATAGTGGCAGGACAGTTGTTTCAACTGGTAGGTGAGACAAGAACTACGGGACCTGAGGATTCTGGGGAGTACATTTAGGAACGTAATGACGAGGAACATCTTGTGTCAGAGGGTGGCGAATCTGTGGAATCTGTCTTCCTTCACTGGTTGGTACATTGAAGGAGAAGATCCAGAAAGGCAGCATTTCTGAACATTTGCAGATTTATGGTATGATTACGAGTAGTCAGCATGGCTTTGTCAAGGGCAGTTCTTGCCTTACGAACCTGATTGATTTTTTGGAGGATGTGACAATACACATTTATGAAGGAAGAGCAGTAGATGTAGTGTGTATGGATTTCAGCAAGGAATTTGATAAGGTACCCCATGCAAGGCGTATTGAGAATGTAAAGATGCATGGCAACCAAGGGGACATTGCTATGTGGATCCGGAACTGGCTTGCCCACAGAAGGCAAAGAGTAGCTGCAAACGGGTCATATTCTGCATGGAGGTCTGTGACGAGTGGTGTACCTCGGGGATCTGTTCTGGGACCCTCACTCTTCATAATTTTTGTAAATGACCTGGCTGAGGAAGTCGATGGATGAGTTAGTAAGTTTGCTGATGACATAAAGTTTGGAGGTGTTGTGGATAGTGTGGAGGGATGTCAGTGGGATATTGATAGAATGCAAAACTGAGCTGAGAATTTTCATATGGAGTTCAACCCAGGTAAGCATTAAGTGGTTCATTTTGGTAGTTCTAATAGCATTGTAGAATATGGTTTAAACGGTAAGACTGTCGGTAGTGTGGAGGATCAGAGGGAAGTTGGGGTCCTAGTCCACAGGACGTTCAAAGCAGTTGCTCAGGTTGACTTGTGGTTAAGAAGGCGTACGGTGTATTGACCTTCATTGATAGTGGAATTGAATTTAGGAGCCGAGAGGTAATGTTGCAGCTATATAGGAGCCAGGTCAGACCCTAATTGGAGTACTGTGTTCAGTTCTGGTCGCCTCACTAGAGGAAGGATGTGGAAACCATAAAAAGGGTGCAAAGTAGGTCTACGAGGATGTTGCCTGGATTGGGGAGCATTCCGTCTGAAAATAGGTTTAGTGAACTCGGCCGTCTCTCCTTAGAGCAATGGAGGATGAGAGGTGAGCTGATAGAGGTGTATACGATGATGAGAGGCATTGATCGTGTGGATAGTCAGAGGCTTTTCCCCAGGGCTGAAATGGTTGACACAAGAGGACACAGGTTTAAGCTGCTGGGGAGTAGGTACAGAGGAGATGTTGGGGTTAGCTTCTTTTTAACGCAGAGACTGGTGAGTGGGTGGAATGAGCTGCCAGCAACGGCGGTGGTGGAGGATAAAATTGCGTCTTTTAAGACACTTTTGGATTGGTGCATGGAGCTTAGAAAAATAGAGGCCTATTTGCAAGCCTAGTAATTTCTAGAGGGGGTACATGTTGTATTGTGCCGCAGGTTTTCTATGTTTCTAATTGTCTGGACCAGGCATGATCATCTTCATTGCCAGATCATTCCAGTCTGATCAGACGGACCACTCCTGCTTCTATTACTGATGTTGTTATATTCTCAACTTCTGTCGTGTTTCCAGTTGAGGGGAGTTGAATTTCTGTCACCGTGATACATGGTATATTAATCAGTTCAATTATTCTCTTAACACTTCCCGATTTCAGCTCCTTCTTCTGCCGCCAAATATCTGAATATATTCCAGCCATTCATTGAGATCCCTGCTTAGGCCACAGGGCAAGGCAGCTGAATTCAGCCATTCGGGCACCGAGCCCTCTCCGCCAGTTTAATCATAGACGATTTATCATCCCTCTCAACCACTTTCTGGCGCCCTCTCCCAGTATCCTTTGACAGCTCGACGAACCTGCAGACTCCCCCACTACAGAAGCTGCCTCTCCACGTCAACGAGATCTGGGCTTCTCAATATTCGACAGGTTACGATGAGATTCGTCTCATTCTCCTGAACTTCAGAAGGTACATTATAATCACTACATATTTAGTAATGGCTCCCGATAATCTCCTTAGCAGATACATTAATTCCATATTCATCTCTGCTCTCGGATGTGCTATGGATTAAAATGATTGTTTTCAGATAATGTTTCCATCCAAGGTGCGTTAAAGGTCTTTATTTTTCTCCACTCAGTGAACATGGTTACAATCGTCATCCTGTCGCGGGGAAAGTGCGGACTCTCCAAAGGCGTCACAAAGTACCTGGTTGCCATGGTCGCAGCCGATCAGCTCGTCGTTCTCTTCGATCTGATACTGAGCAAGATTCCAATGACTTACATGTCAATAGACTTACATTTATGGTCACGTCGTGTTTCTGTGTGTAATATACACGCCGTCGTGTTCTACGCCGCCACGGACTGTTCTGTCTGGTTCACCGTCACTTTCACCTTTGATCGATTTGTCGCCATTTGTTTTCAGAAGCTGAAACGAAAATACTGCACCGGGAGAGCGGCGGCTCTGGTTCTGGGGACAGTGACTCTGCTCAGCTACGGAAAGAACATTTTCTGGTACTTTTTGCTGGATGGGACGTATTCGATGATTATTTCGTCAGTGCTCTGTATGCGCTCATTTCGATTCTACCCATCTGAGGAGGCAACATTCACACTGATTCATTTCCTCCTCACCCCAATAATCCCCTTTGTCCTGATTATGCTGCTCAACAGTTTAACCATCAGGCACGTCTTAGTGGCCAGCCGAGCCCGGAGGAGACTCCGTGGTTCGCGCGATGGCGAGACGCCCGCCGACCCGGAGATGAAGAACCGCAGGCAATCCCTTCTGTTACTGCTGGTGATGTCGGGGAATTTCATCCTGCTGTGGGCTGTGGTGACGGTGTATTCCGTATGGAATAGCCTGTACTTTTTCATTGACGTGAATCCCCCGAATCGTCTGTGGGATCTGGGCTACATGCTGCAACTGCTGAGCTGCTGCACCAACACGGCCCTTTACGCCGCGATCCAGGCCAGGTTCAGGGTGCAGCTGAAGGAGATGGTGAAATCGCCCTTGAAACTCATGGCAAAGTTAACTCGGCGTTGTCAGGTCCGCATTAATCCTCGGTGACACTTCTCCCAAAACCGCCGCAAACTATCCGATTCCCTCAGTCTCATGTGCAGTTCCATTACAGCTGTGGACGGCCCCGATCAGCACCCGCAGGAATCGCATTGTAATCACAACGGAGAAATATAGGTCTACAGGTAATGTTCGACAGTGAGCTGTTCCGGGATTTCTGATATACATAAATAACTCGGATGCATGCAAATAAGTTGACTAATGATCTTACAGACGACACAAAAATATTACTTTGAGACATACACAGAGTAACGTAGGATCTTCAAATGATTAGAAATGAACTCTAAAGAGCAAGACCTTTACACGGAGGTAGTGGGTGCTCTTCATTCTGTGGTGGCACAGTGCCTCTTCAAATTCTGGATTAGCCACTCTTGAGGGAGTATGTCAAACACATGACTGAAACCATGTAGACAGCATCCACTATGCTACCCTCATCAATCCGTTTCGTCGCCTTCTTGAAATATTCATTCAAATTGGAAGACAAGGTCTGCCCCGAACAGAGCCAAGCTGGCTCTCCCTAATCTGGCCGGTTGTTTTTTTTTTTTTTTGCAACTCTCGTAAATCCTGTACATACGGATGTTTGCCTCCTATGTCGACAGAACTGAAATGAGTCTCACCTATCCATAGTTTATGGAATTTTTACCGTTTCCCTTTTTACAAACGAGATAAAACAATGTCACTGGCCATTCCTCCAGGGTGTCGCCTGTGACTGGAGGGGACATAAGTAAGCCGATCAAAGCCCCAGCAATATTCCGTCTTCCCTCTTCCAATAACCATGGGATGAATTCCATGAGTTTCCGTGGACCTAGCCAAGTTTTTTTGAAGGCCCAGCACTGCTGTTCCTTGACTTCAAAATGTTTTTACGTATTTATGTACTAAATACTAAGCCCCGATTTTCCCAAATCCGTTTCCTTGTAAAATATTGAAGTAAAGTACTGTGTTATTACCCCCGCACATTCTGCGCAACCAAGGGTATATTCTCCCTTTATCGATGAGTGAACCTGCACTTTCTTCCTCGTGGTGAATGTATAGAATGCCTGGTGGTTCCAATTGCATTTGGTTGCCAATTGCATTTCAGTAACCCTCTCGGATTTCCTAATTTCCTGCAGATGTATCTCCAGCGATAACATCTGCTGTTTATTCATTTTCATAGACATAGCCTGTCTTCCTGCGTTCCTCCAGTATTTTGTGTGTTTGCATTGAATTTCCAGCATCTGCAAATTCCTCGTGTTTCTCCTCCTTTAGTTCTCTTTTGGCTTCTTTTCACTCCTCGTGTCTCATTCAATCCGAACTTGTGAAACTTTACATACTTCCCCCTGTTTTTTCCTTGCGTAAATTCATCAAATCGCCACAGGCAGCTGTCGAGGCCATTACGTATATTGAAGGCAGACTTTGATAGGTTCCTGATTGGTCAGGGCACGAAAAGATACGGGAGAGAAAGCAGGACCTGAGAGATTAATGGAAAATCGGATCGGTCATGATGAAATGGCGCAGCAGACTCGATGGGCGAAAGTGCCTAATTCTGCTCCGATATCGTATGGTCTTTTAATTGGGCGTCATTTATAAAAATCACGAAGAGTGAGGTACCCAGAACAGATTACTGAGGCACTCCACTGGTGACCAACCTCCATGCAGAATATGACCCGTCTACAAACACTGTTTGCATTCTGTAAGCAAGCTTGTTCTGGATCCACAAAGCAATGTCACCTTGAATCCCTTGCCTCCTTCGTTTCTTAATAAGCCTTGCATGGGGCACCGGATGAAATACCTTGCTGAAACCCATGCAGACTACATCTACTGCTCTTCCTTCATCTCCGTGTTTAGTCGCATCCTCAAAAAATTCAATCAAGCTCGTAAGGCACGATCTACCGTTGACAAACCCATGCGGACTACTCCTAATCATATTGTAGCTCACCAAATGTTCATAAATCCTGCCTCTCAGGATCTTCTCCATCAATTTACCAATCACTGAAGTAAGACTCACTGGTCTATAATTTTCCGAGCTACCTCTACACCCTTTCGTGAATAAAGGAACAACATCCCCAACCCCCAATGTTTCGGAACCTCTCCCGTTCACATTGATGATGCAAGTATCATCGCCAGAGACTCAGCAATCTCCTCCCTCGCCTCCCACAGTAGGGTGGGGTACATTTCGTTCTGTCCCGGTGAGTTATCCAACCTGATGCTTTCCAAAACCTCCAGCAGATCTTCTTTCTTAACATCCACTTGCTCAAACTTTTCCAGTCTGTTGCAACTCATCACTACAATCACTAAGATCCATTTCCATGGTGAATACTGAAGTAAGGTATTCATTAAGTACCTCTGCTATTTCCTCTGGTTCCATACACACTTTACCACTGTCACACTTGATAGGTCCTATTCTCTCAAGTCTTATCCTCCTTCTCTTCACATACTTATTGAATACCTCGGGGTTTGCCTTAATTCTGCCCGTCAAGGGCTTCTCATGGCCCTTCCTGGCCCTCCTAATTTCCTTCTTCATCTCCTTCCTAGTATGTTGTACTCCGACAGTGACTTGAAAAATGTTTTGTATCCATCTCCAAACTTGTGTTTGCGATTGATAATTTGGCGGAATTGGTTAGCGTTTCTTTCGTATTCATGGTGTAGTTTTTGCAAGGGTATTGACTCAGCAACAGTATCGGACGACCCACCTTGACAGACAGACAGACAAACATATTTTATTGATCCCGAGGTAAATTGGTTTTCATTATAGCCGCAGCAAAAATAGTGAAGAAATATAAATATAAAACCATAAATAATTAATTAATAATAAGTTAATCATGCCAAGTGGGAATAAGTCCAGAACCAGCCTATTGCCTCAGGGTGTCTGACACTCCAAGGGAGGAGTTGTGAAGTTTGATGGCAACAGGTAGGAATGACTTCCTATGCCGCTTAGTGTTACATCTCGGTGGAATGAGTCTCTGGCTGAATGTACTCCTGTGCCTAACCAGTACATTATGGAGTGGATGGGAGTCATTGTCCATGGTGGTATGCAACTTGGACAGCATCCTCTTTTCAGACACCACCGTCAGAGAGTCCGGGTCCACCCCCACAACATCACTGGCCTTATGAATGAGTTTGTTGATTCTGTTTGTGTCTGCTACCCTCAGAATACTGTCCCAGCACACAACAGCAAACATGTTAGCACTGGCCACCACAGACCCGGAGAACATCCTCAGCATCGTCCGGCAGATGTTAAATGTCCTCAGTCTCCTCAGGAAATAGAGACGACTCTGACCCTTCTTGTAGACAGCCTCAGTGTTCTTTGACCAGTCCAGTTTATCGTCAATCCTTATCCCCAGGTATTTGCAATCCTCCACCATGTCTACACTAACCCCATGTATGGAAACAAGGGTCAACGGTGCCTTTGCCCTCCTCAGGTAAACCACCAGCTCCTTAGTCTTTTTCACATTAAGCTGCAGATGATTCTGCTCGCACCATGTGACAAAATTCAATTCTTCAATTAACTGACTTCTAAAACAAATTGGTTGCCTCAGAGATGATTTAGTGTGTCATATTATAGGGGGCAAAAACCGATGCTATCAACGATTTTGTGTTTGTCATTCAGATCTGTTTTCTCTTTGCACGATGTGTCATTTATTCAGTTGATCAGTATCATAAAAGGCATATTAAATCCACTGTGATTCAGTGTTGAAAAACAGAACAACTTCCAAGGTAGTTGAGCACTTTCTACAGACACCGAACACTCAGACCTCTGCGAAGCTGAATATGTCAAATACCAGTGGGCAGATACATAAAGTGAGAGGCGCACAACTTCAGAGAAACACGTTTTCTGGCGGCTGCAGCCTGGCGTAGGAACGGGCAGAGGATCGGAGATGGTGGAATATCAACTTTGTTCATGTAAATGGGATTATCATGTGAAGCCATTTTGACTGTGCTTTAGTGATATTTTCTGCAATTCCTTACCCCATGGACTAACCGGAAATTCCGTTTATTGTGGGCATGAATGTTTATTCGACGAAACGCTGCAGATTGAATGAAATACCGCGGCGAAAAAAAAGCAAACAAAACAACAATATGCAAAAGATCACCTATGGAAATCTATAACAATAGTAATAACAAGTCAACAAGCAATAAATATCGGCAACGAGATGAAGAGCATATTAATATGTATCTATTTCTTCTAAGCCACCTCCAACCCCCTAATCCCCAGCCAGCACTGGTTCTTCAGTGCCTCTTTTGGGACAGTTCCAACTGGCTTAGTTGCCCTGAAGAAACCAGATGCAGAGGCACATAGCCGAATGATTCTCCAAATGCTGGAGCCGCTCTTGAAAAAGACTTTTTGCGATTCGTCCGTTTGCTCGCTCATGGCGCTAGGGCGCCATCTACTGTCCTCTTAATGTATCTAAAGCTAGACTCCACGTTTTCAAATTTCAAAGTTAAAAAAAATAAACAAAAAAACAAACAAACTGGAGTGGGAAAAAAAGAGATAAAAAGTGCGGAGGTAAGAAATGAAACGGAGCCAAAACGTGAAGTGACGAAACAATCGCCATCTTACCGGATGTCCGTGAACCCTCTTTCAACAATCTCTAATGTAATCACATCTGGCTGAATTATGCGTGAGGCTGAAAACTGCTCAAAACACTCTTGCTAAACCTCACCAGTGTCTTAAAATTAAATCCTTGCTTTGGAAATGAATGCTAACCTTGTATTTGCCTTTCTCATCTTCGACTCCTCAGACAATCCAGCCTGTTGAACGGGAGCGGTTTTCAGTGTCCTACCAGGTACAGCATAGGAACCCGATGAATTGCGAGGGTTCACCCACTTGAAGCATGATTCTTACATCGACTTTCGAGACAGAATGTCACAGAAGAGAAGGGGATAAGCAGAGCCGACCAATGTGCCCATCTCCAACGACTTGTTCAACTGCAACTTAACTTCACAACTCGTGTACTTTCTCACCTGCACCTGTCATGTCCAACCTCCCTGACACCCTAATCGTTCTACGTCACGCTATCCCTCCACTAAAATCCTTCCCGTATGCGTGACCCGCTCCCTCATCTGCACCGCTACCCATGTCAGTCACTCCTTCATCCCAAACTCTCCCACTCCACTGTCCCTGTCAATCACTCCCTCCTCTGCACACTCCCCGGTCTAGTCACCCTATCCCTTCCCTTCACCCTTGCAGGGCTCTCTGAACCCCCTCGCTCTTCCACACCGCCCGTCGCTGTCACCACGAGCAGCCACTGTACCATTCCCTGTCTCCATCAGCCTCTTCGTCCCCCACAACACCCTTCGTCGTCAATCCTCCTTCCCCGGTGACCAACCTCGTCACCGTCAGACACGACATCGCCAATACCCTGTCCCGTTTCCGTCACCAGCATTCTGTTTTACACAACCCGGCTCCCTCACCCATCTGTTTCATACAGCCCTTGTCGTCTAAGTTATCTCCTCCTTCCCCAACTCATTCTCTCCGTCTCCATGACCGACTCTATCCCCTACAGCCCTCCACGGTTCCATCAACACTCTCCTTCCTCTACACCCCTTACTCTCCGTGTAGATATGGAATTTTGGGGAGGAACAGGGACCGGTGACGTACGGTGTTACATCACCCCGGCCCCCTCCACCGGATATCGATCTCTCGGTTCTGTGCCTCTTCACTGCTCTGTGTGGACAGGCTGCTCGTTCGGTTCGACACAACTTCTTCCCCGTGAGCTCTCTCACGACCACGTCCCTGCTCCCATCAATACCATCCTGCCCCTCTTCCAATTCTCTCCTCTTTCCTGCACGTCCTCTAAACAAAAACACACGAACAATCTCCGAGTCCGACACACAATTCAAGACTATTAGAATGCCGGAGTTCTGGGGATTGGTGTCTCTGGAACTAAGTATGGTTCTGTCGCTGAGAGGGGAATAAGGGGTGGGAAGGTGGAAATGTGACAAGCTGCAGCGATAGGGATTTCTTTGTTATGGGAACAGAAAAGAGGTTCAGTGAACGAGAATGAGATTTGTCGATGGTAAGTGGTCGTTATGGGTACCAGTAATATTGGTAGGAGGAGGTGGGATTTTCCGCAAAGTTATATATGTGCAGCTGTAGCCCGAAATAGAAAGGACATTGCGTTTACCACGTGGCTAAATAGCTGGGGTCGGAACGCGGGCTTCAGATATGTGGATCAAGGGGTTCTCTTATATGGAAGGTGTGACCTCTACAGGATGAGACAGTTTCATTTCATTTCATTCAATTCAGTTTAAGTAGAATTGTAATTACCTCATACATGAATGCCTATGAATACAACCAGGAGCAAGCAGCAAAGCGCAAGACCAAGAGTCACAACGGCACAACGCACAAATAACATAGAACCAAATAGAAAGGTAGAAAGCACATGTAGGATATCAGACAAATTCATTCACGCAATATTTACACACGCGCGCGCACACACAAACACCCACACACGCGCTTATATATTGGCAGCTTGAGGCCCGACGCATTTTGAATGCCTCCGAAATCTGCAATCTTCCACAACAGTGCTTGTCTTCTGCCGAGCCAACACTTGGGGGCAGCACAGGCTCAGTTCTAGAGGCCGCGACGCACCACTCCCACGTTGTGCAGCTCTATCATTTGCACTCTCTCAGTTTCTACCTGAACTGTGGCGAGTCTAACATCCCAGCGGAAAGGTTTGTCATTAAAAAAGGGGTCGGTGTGGAGTTGCAGGGGATGAAAACCAGATTGGCATAACAGATAGTTGAGTCGGATGGGACAAATGTTGATAACAGCTGAACAAACTCAGGAAGCAAAAGGGTGAGCCTGCTGGGACTCGTATTCTGAGCAGCGTACGATTCAATGCAGGAAGCATTGCACGAAAGGCAGATGAGTTCGGGTCAGGGGTCAACGCCTGGAAGCACGATTGTTCAGCCATTAGTAAGGTTTGGGTGCAAGAGGGGCAGGTCCGTTAGCTCAGCCTTCCATTTTACCGCTGTTTATTGTCGTGCTAAGGCATTTATAATCTAGGCTGATGGGTGCTTTATAAATCAGGGAAAACATCACGGCAGTGTTTAGTTGGACTGAAGATCTCGTCTATGTGAGGCTTTAAAGTTGGAGCTGAAGAATAAGAAAGGCATGAATTCGTTCATTGGGCTACGTTATCGACCACCTAACATACCCGGTTATTTAGAGGCACAAAACTGTGGAG
Source organism: Hemitrygon akajei (assembly GCF_048418815.1). Lineage (NCBI taxonomy): Eukaryota > Metazoa > Chordata > Chondrichthyes > Myliobatiformes > Dasyatidae > Hemitrygon > Hemitrygon akajei. Next base: position 15,354,738 of record NW_027331919.1, read on the forward strand.
AGTTCGGAGACTGTCGCAGGAGACATCAGGTTGTGGCATCGGGTGATTTTAACTTTCCAGGTACTGACTGTGAGCCCCACGGGTTAGTTTGTCAAATGTTTCCGAGTTTCCTTAATCAATGCGCAGAAAGTCCCAACGAGATAGTGCGATACTTAATCTCCTCCTACGGAATGGGACAAGGCAATGGACAGAGATTTGCGCAGGGGCCACTTTGCATGTAGTGATGACAATGTGATAAGATACAAGGTAATTATGGAAAAGAACAAGTCTGACCTCGGGTTTATTAAATTAAATTGAATTGAATTGAATGATCTTTATTGTTGTTATACATAGGTACAATGAAACTCTGTTTGGCTTCCTCTCAAACAATCAAACAAAGCGGTAGATACAAACAAGACAGTGATAGAAAAAACGGTATTAAATAGATAAGTCGCATACAATAAGTCTCAGCAACACCTGAATATCACAATAATGCACAAACTGCCGTTAGTGTAAGTATTTGAGTCCTTGTGTGCGCTCATAGTTTCAGTCTTTGTTCTGTGGGAGTGGTTTAGTTTCGTATTCAGGTTTAGATCACAACGAGACGCAAATACACCAGACAGCGTGTATCTTTTACCCTCAGGATGGAAATGTCTATTACCAGAGTGTCCGCATTAAGGTGAGAGGGGGTATGTTCCAGGGAGATGAGTTTGGCAAGTTTTTATTTCACAAAGATTTGTGGGTGATGGGAACGCGCTGCCAGCGCTAGTGATGGACGGAGATTCACAGCGGCGTTTAAGTGACTCTTTAACAGTCAGCTGGTAGTGCAGTGTATGGAGGGAGACGGACGTTGTCTCGGCAGAAGGAATTCAGTTAAAGTGGTGTATCACAACTTTTTGGGCCGAAGGGTCTGCTCTGTTCCGTGCTCGGTAGAAAGAGCAGAGAGAGAGAGATTTGAGCCCGCCTGATGGGAAAAACAAGGGTTTGGTACATCAGGGAAATTGATAATGCATCGGAAAACAAAGCGAACCGCCACTTCACAGACTGGCTGGGCTGTGAACGAGGCACACTAACCTCAATGTGACACAGACACCGTCTTCAAAGTGATGGTAAAAGACCCCTTACAGTGTTTCGTTTTCACTGACACAACGCACGTCGTGACGTGAACACACCCGTGATGGTGACAGCAACTCAAGAAAACGTCCTACAACGTAGCAGGAACTCACCATTGAGGGGTAACAACCGGAGTCAGGCCTTTCACTGTGACAAGAAAACATCCTCCCTGCATGCATAATACCCTTCCTCTTCAAAAGCCATCTCCGAATCCGTCAAACGCTCCCTCTCCTGCACGCATTCCATCTCGTCTCCGTGACACGCTACAACCAATAAAATGGTTCACATCTCCGCCGCAGCCGCACGCTCCTCCCTCTCTGTGTGCACAATCAATTGTGGGAAGTTGATGGAGAAATGACGTGTGTGGTACACCTCCCCCCTTCCACTGGAGATCAATCGCCAGGCTCTGGGCCTCTCCAACGTCTGCCTGCACAGGCCGGTCACGTGGTTCCATACCACTTGCATTAGTGGCTGTAATCTCACCACCCTTTCCCTGGTCTCCTCTCTCCTCCCCTTCCGTCCTCTTCCCGCACCACACCATCCGGTCACACAGACACACACACCATCTCCGAGAGACACACACAGATCTAGACTATTGGAACGCCGAGGTCCTGGTTATTGATGAGTGAGAAGACCGGCATAGGGAGGGACCTGCGCACTTTTTCTGACTCCAGTGTAGTGTGCTGTGATGTTGCGGGGTGTACTTCACATGTTAGACCTCAGGATTGTGATGGGATAATATTTTGTGAGCATCACGGGTTGTCTGACCAAGAGAGTCTGTTTTAGGGTGGTGAGGAGGAAGCTTGACTCTGTGTCAGATCCCTACAGTGTGTGATGGGAACATGTAGAGGGTGCTTTACTCTGTGTTTTACCACCGGGAGTGTGTGATGGGACGGAGCAGAGGAAACTTCTCTCTGTGTCTGACCTCGGGAGTGTGTGATGGGACGGTGTGGAGGAAGCCTCACTCTGTCTCTGATTCACAGTCGTAGATCTGAAGATTTCGGAGTTTAAGCAGACTCCAATCAGATATGGGGAGCTGGAAAATGGTAGCTCACACGATCTACACCAACGACTGCAATCTGAACACCCTTTTTTGTGGCCTTCAGTCATCTCTCCTTCCTTCCTCTTTTCTCAGCACACCATTCCTTCTCGATTATTCTTAAGTGGGTGAGTACCTACTGTATATGGACCAGCAGCAGGAGTTCCTCTTCCATATACTGTAGTTATCAATGACATCGGTATGTCTGGGAAGAGGTTTTAGGGACATATTCGCAACGAGAAGACTTGCCGGTGCTGTGCGTGTGAGCTTTGGGGAAAGTTGTTAAACCCGATTTGCGGGGGGATGGGATTCAGCTTTCCAGAGCATATAGCGGTGTCGATGTGGGGACAGATGTTGGAGAGACCTCAGACAAAGTCAGGAATCAAAAGGTTGAACATCATGCGACTGGTGCCCTGAGCTGCGCATATTTCAATGCTGGAAGTTTTAAAGAAAGGCGGGTAAGCTCACGGCATTGATCAAAACTTGAGTTATGATACTGTAGCCATTATTGAGACAGTTGCAGGAGAAGCAATTAGACAACATAATATTTCGCGGTTTCTATATTTAGACGTCAGAAAGCGGAAGGAATTAGAGGAGGAGCGGTGACATTACTAGCCTGAGAAAATGTTACCGCAGTGCACAGTCAGGGTAGACAAGAGAGCTCTTCTCAGTGAGGCATTATGGGTACAGTTAGGAATAACAAATGTATGACCATGTTCATGGGGCGACATTATAGAACAGCCAACAGTCCACTCGGAGAGCGTCTGATGTGATTGTGAAGGGAGGAATTGAAGCCAATGTTGGAAGCGGGAGAGTGCGATTTGACGGGGAATAGGGAGCTTCACTCTGTGTCTGTCCCAGACGGTGTGTGAAGGAATGGTATGGAGGGAGCCTCACTCTATGTCTGACCGACGACGTCATAGACTCCAGTAGCTTTGGCGTTGGGACAGTCCCCAATCAGAAGGCGTGTACGTGAAATTTGTCTGTGTATTATCAAGTTGCGCCCCGCGGTTGATTGAGCAACAGCCAATCAGGGAAACGGATTTATTAGCAGGGAAAACAAAGATAAGAAAGGGGATATTTTATCTGGATGATAATCTGGTGAATTGGATCAGAAAAGTTGCTGTTGATAAAAAATGGGAGGTGTAGTAGACATTGAGGAATGTTTTAAAACCTCGCAGAGGGATCTGGACCTGCTGAAACAATGGTCTGATGAAGTTTAATACGGACATGCGTGCGGGATTGCACTTTGGAAGGAGAAACCAAGGTAGAACATACAAGGTAAATGGTAGGACACTGAGGAGTGCAGCAGAACAGAGGGATCTAGGATTACAGATACAAAATTCCCTAATAGTGGCGTCACAGGTAGATAGGGTCGTAAAGAGAGCTTTTGGTACATTGACTTTTATAAAGCATATTATTGAGTATAAGAGTTGGAATATTATGTTGCAGTTGTATAAGGCATTGCTCAGGCCCAATTTGTAGAATTGTGTGCAGTTTTCGTCACTGAATTACCGGAATGATATTAATAAGTTTGATAGAGAGTGGAGAATGTTTACAAGTATGTTCACGGGACTTGAGAAACTGAGTTACAGAGAGAAGTGGAATAGGTTAGGCCACATAATTATAGCACCTACTTTCAACAGTTCAAAGCAATACCGTAATCTGATAAAGAGCAGTCCATGGCACGGTTTAAAAGAAAGACCCAAAGTTCCGATAGCCCATCATCTCACGCAGACGGTAGAAGGAAGAAAAACTTTTCCTGCCATGAACATTCAGCACTGCAACTTGCCGATGCAGCACTTTGGTGCCCCGACGACAGCCAACTCCGAGTCCGTCCGAAAACTTCGAGCCTCCGAACAGCCCTCCCACACCGAGAACCAAACGCCATCTCAGCCGAGTGCTTCGACAGCGGTATCGGCCGCCAAGCAACAGGCAAAGCCGAGGATTCAAGGAATTCTTTCCGGAGATTATTCCGATCGCACAGTAGCAGCGACAGCGAAACAGACATTTCAAAAGTTTAACCAGAAGTTCCTCCGTGCTTCACACGTCCGTCACCATCAAATCAGGATTGAACACGGCATCCTACTTGACAGTTTCAATCCAATCCAATTTAATTCACATACAAACATACGTAAGTAGCCATGAACAAACCAAACTAGATAGAGTTACTCCAGTTGAACACAACGTGAAACCCTGCATCCATTGAATGCCACTGAATGCCACGGTCAAGCACGACAGAGCTCGTGGGCGAACACTAGGGGTCAGCTCATTCATCTGCTTTGAGGCCGAACCACACCCACCCAGGTTGGGCATCTCCTTCATTTTCTCTGCTCTCGCTCGAGCAATGCTCTCATTTTCCACCTGAATTGGAGAGGAAATAATTTCTCAGCGGAGGTTTTACCACTAAAAAGAAGGAATTTTCGTAGAGTTACAGGGGGATGAAAAGCAGAATGACATAAAAGACAGAGAAGTGGTTGTAGACCTTTAGCTCAAAATCCCAGGATTTGCTTGTCTTGGTCGAGATGAAGCGGAAATAATTGAAAGGTGAGTGGTGGCTTTATGAGTCACATTAGATGCATTGACAAACACAGGAAGAGAGGGGTTCCATTGGGACTCTGACAGAGACGTGCATATAACATATAATCATATAACAATTACAGCACGGAAACAGGCCATCTCGGCTCTTCTAGTCCGAACCGAATGCTTACTCCCACCTATTCCTACCTACCTGCACATAGCACATAACCATCGATTCCTTCCCTGTCCATACACCTATCCATATATTTAAATGACAAAATCGAACCTGCCTCTACCAGCTCTACTGAAAGCTCCAGCGCCACCCTACGGCCAGCTCGCTCTGTGTTCACAAGCTATTCTGAGAAGTTGAGGGAGAAATGACGTTTGGTGTTACATCTCCCCCCTTCCACCGGAGATCTATCACCAGCTCTGGGCCTCTCCAAAGTCTGCATGCACAGGCCGGTGATGTGGTTCCATACCACTTGCATTAGTGGCTGTAATCTCACCACCCTTTCCCTGGCCTCCTCTCTCCTCCCCTTCCTTCCTCTTCCCGCACCACAGCATCCGTTCACACAGACACACACACCATCTCCGAGAGACACACACAATTCGAGACTATTGGAACGCCGAGGTCCTGGGTATTGGTGAGTGAGGAGACCGGCATAGGGAGGGGGCTGCGCAGTTTTCTCATTCCAGTAGAGTGTGCTGCGATGTTGTGGGGGGTACTTCACATGTTTGACCTCAGCAGTGTGATGGGATAATATTTTGTTAGCATCACCGGTTGTCTGACCAAGTTAGTCTGTTTTAGGGCGGTGAGCAGAAAGCTTGACTCTGTGTCAAATCTCTACAGTGTGTGATGGGAACGTGTAGAGGGAGCTTTACTCTATCTGACCCCGGGAGTGTGTGATGGGACGGTGTGGAGGGAGATTCACTCTGTGTCTGACCCCAGGAGTGTGTGATGTGACGGTGTGGAGGGAGATTCACTCTGTGTCTGACCCCGGGAGTGTGTGATGGGACGGTGTGGAAGGGTTTCACTCTGTGTATGACCCCGGGAGTGTGTGATGAGACGGTGTGGAGAGAGATTCACTCTGTGTCTGACCCCGGGAGTGTGTGATGGGACGGTATGGAGGGAGATTCACTCTGTGTCTGACCCCGGGAGTGTGTGATGGGACGGTGTGGAGAGAGATTCACTCTGTGTCTGACCCCGGGAGTGTGTGATGGGACGGTGTGGAGAGAGATTCACTCTGTGTCTGACCCCGGGAGTGTGTGATGGGACGGTGTGGAGAGAGATTCACTCTGTGTCTGACCCCGGGATTGTGTGAGGGGACGGTATGGAGGGAGATTAACTCCGTGTCTGACCCCGTGAGTGTGTGATGGGACGGTGTGGAGAGAGATTCACTCTGTGTCTGACCCCGGGAGTGTATGATGGGACGGTGTGGAGGGAGATTCACTCTGTGTCTGACCCCGGTAGTGTGTGATGGGACGGTGTGGAGGGAGATTCACTCTGTGTCAGACCGCGGGAGTGTGTGATGGGACGGTGTGGAGCGAGATTCACTCTGTGTCTGACCCCGGGAGTGTGTGATAGAATGGTATGGAGGGATCTCGCTTCGTGTGTGACTGACGATGCCATAGACTCCTGTAGCTTTGGCGTGGGGACAGCCTCCAATCAGAAGGCGTGTGCATGAAATTTGTTTGTGTATTACAAAGTAGCGCCTCCTGGTTGATTGATCAACAGCCAATCAGGGAAGCGGATTCATTAGCAGTGAAATAAAAGATCAGACAGGGGATATTTTATCTGGATGATAGTCTGGTAAATTGGATCAGCAAATTTGCTGATGATAAAACTTTGGGGGGTGAAGTAGACAGTGAGGAAGGATTTCAAAGCTTGCAGAGGGATCTGGACCTACTGAAACAATGGGCTGATGGAGTTTAGTACAGACGAGTGTGAGGTATTGCACTTTGGAATGACAAACCGAGATAGAACATACAAGGTAAATGGTAGGGCACTGAGGAGTGCAGTAGAACAGAGGGATCTAGGAATACAGATACAAAATTTATTAAACGTTGCGTCATAGGTAGATAGAAATAAAATAGAAAAGGCTGAGAGGGCTCCCCCATCGCCCGTCCTCAGTTCTACCTCTGCTCTCAAGCACAATTATTATCTCTGAGACAGACACACTGTTGGAGACTACAGGGACGCTGAAGTGCTGGAGATTGGTGAGAGGGGAGAGAGCGATTGAAGAGGGAGAATCGCTCTGTTTCTGAATCCCTTACTGCGTCATCGGACTGTGCGGCGTCTGGTTCACTTTGCGCTACAGCTCTCTCTCTCTCTCTCTCTCTCTCTCTCTCTCTCTCTCTCTCTCTCTCTCTCTCTCTCTCTCTCTCTCTCTCTCTCTCTCTCTCTCTCTCTCTCTCTCTATGAGACAGTCAGGCTATTCAGGAGTTCTGGAATGACGAGAGGTAGGGAGGTCACACACGAGGAAATCTGCAGATGCTGGAAATTCAAGCAACAACACACACAAAATGCCGGTGGAACACAGCAGGCCAGGCAGCATCTATAGGGAGAAGCGCTCTCGGCGTTTCGGGCCGAGACCCTGCGTTACACCAGCATTTTGTGTGAGAGGTAGGGAGGTGATGGGGAAGTAAGTAATTGTTAGAGAGAGAGAGAGAAGGAGACTAATCAGGCGGGAGAGGAGTTGACCATTTTGTAAAGGAAGGGAAAATACAATAGAAAAGGCTGATAGGGACCTGGGAGTCATTGTTATTTGCAGGCTGCTCCATGGTGAGAATGGGAAATGCAATTCATTTTAAGGACTGGAATAAAAAAAGTAAGGACGTATTGCTGAGAATGATGAAGCCTCACATGCAGTTGTTGGCTCCTTATCTTAGAACATAAAACATAGAACATAGAACAGTACAGCCTTTCTGCCGACCCTTAAATCCTGCCTCCTAGATAACACTCCCCTCAGTAAAATTCCTCCATATTCCTGTCTGGTTCGTCCCTTTAATTTCACTAGTGTATCTGCCTCCACCACTGATTCAGGCAGTGCATTCCCCGCACCAACCACTCTCTGAGTTAAAAACCTCCCTCTCATATCCCACTTGAACTCCCCACCCTTACCTCAAAGCCATGTCCTCTTATACAGAGCAGTGGTGCCCTGGGGAAGAGGCGCTGGCTGTCCACTCTGTCTATTCCTCTTACTATCTTGTACACCTCTACCATGTCTCCTCTCATCCTCCTTCTCTACAAAGAGTAAAACACTTGCTCCCTTAATCTCTGATCATAATGTGTACTCTCTAAACGAGGCAGTATCCTGGTAAATCTCCTCAATACCCTTTCCAATGCTTCCACATCCTTCCAATAGTAAGTGAACCAGAACTGGACACAATACTCCAAGTGTGGCCTAACCAGAGTTTAATAGAGCCGCTTCATTACATTGCGATTCAGGCATCTGTGCCCCCAGATCACTTTGCTTCTTTAAACTACCATGTATTCTGCAAGTTGCTTTGTCCTCTGCCTTGGAGTTTGTCCTTCCGAAGTGTACCACCTCACACTTCTCTGGGTTGAACTCTATCTGCCACTTCTCAGCCCAGTTATGCATCCTATTAATGTCTCTCTGCAATCTTCGACCATCCTCTACATTATCTACAGCACCACCAAACTTTGTGCCGTCTGCAAACTTGCCAACCCACACTTCAACCCCGACTCTAGGTTGTTAATAAAAATAACGAAAAGTAGAGATCCCGAACCGATCATTCTGCGACACCACTAGTCACAAACCTCCAATCTGAATGTACTCCCTACACCACGACCCTCTGCTTTCTGCAGGCAAGCCAATTCTGAATCCAGCTGGCCAAACTTCTCTGGATCCCAGACCTTCTGACTTTCTGAGTAAACCTACCGTGTGGAACCTTATCAAATGCAACTTGTTAAATGCAACTTACGCGGAAACCGGAGAACCCGCAAAGGCGCTGTGATGGAAGCTTCATTCCTGGTCTGATTCCGGGAGGGTGTGATGTGTCGGGTTTAGGGAGCGTCACTAAGTGTCTCATTCAGGGAGTGTTTGATGTGTCGGGATTAGGGAGCGTCATTAAATATCACATTCCGGGAGTGCGTGATGTGTCGGGCTTAGGAAGCATCACTAAGTGTCTGACTCCGGGAGTGTGTGATGGGATGGTACGGAGGGTAGATTCAGACTGTGTCATACCCCGGGAGTGTGTGATGGGACGGTGTGGAGGGAGATTCATTCTGTGTCTGACCCCAGGAGTGTGTGATGGGACGGTGTGGAGGCAGATTCACTCTGTGTCATACCCCGGTTCTGTGTGATGCGGCGGTGTGGAGGGAGATTCACTCTGTGTCTGACCCCGGGAGTGTGTGATGGGACGGTGTGGAGGGTAGATTCACTCTGTGTCATACCCCGGTTCTGTGTAATGGGACGGTGTGGAGGGAGATTGACTCTGTGTCTGACACCGGGACTGTGTGATGGGACGGTGTAGAGTGAGATTCACTGTGTGTCTGACCGGGGGAGAGTGTGATGCGACGGTGGTGAGGGCGATTCACTCTGTGTCTGACCCAGGTAGTGTGTGATGGGACGGTGTGGAGGGAGATTCACTCTGTGTCAGACTCCGGGAGGGTGTGATGAGACGGTGGTGAGGGAGATTCGCTCTGTGTCTGACCGGGGGAGTGTGTGATGCGACGGTGGTGAGGGCGATTCACTCTGTGTCTGACCCCGGCAGTGTGTGATGGGACGGTGTGGAGGGAGATTCACTCTGTGTCTGACACCGGGACTGTGTGATGGTACTGTGTGGAGGGAGATTCACTCTGTTTCAGACTCCGGGAGAGTATGATGGGACGGTGTGGAGGGAGATTCACTCTGTGTCTGACCCCGGGAGTGTGTGCTGGTACGGTGTGGAGGCAGATTCACTCTGTGTTTTACCCCGGGTGTGTGTGATTTGACGGTGTGGAGGGAGATTCACTCTGAAGGGACGGTGTGGAAGGAGATTCTCTCTGTGTCTGACCCCGGGAGTGTGTGATGGGACGGTGTGGAGGGAAATTCACTCAGTGTCTGACACCGGGACTGTGTTATGGCATGGTGTGGAGGGAGATTCACTCTGTGCCAGACTCCGGGAACGGAACTGAGGAACAAGATCGGTATGAACTCGTTCACGAGGCTACATTATCGATCAACTAACAATCTGGGGATATAGGGCAACAAATCTGTGGAGCGTTTGCAGACTGTTGCAAGAAAGATTGGTGTTTTTAATTTTCTTGGTATCGACTGTGAGTCCCATACTGCTAAAGTTCCAGTGGGATGGTTTATCAAGTGTTTGAAAGAAAGTTGCCTGAATCAGGTCCTGTAAAGTCTAAACGAGTGAGGGTAGTGATTGATCTGGCAAGTGTGGATTCGTTCCTGTTGTTTTCTGGGACTGGTGTACTTAGTACGTTCTACACTGCCGCTCACCTCTTCTACGCTGATCCTTAATCATCCCCTCTGCTTCCTCCCTCTCTTTCTCCACACTCTGAATATTCTCCCAACACCCGCCACTTTAATCTCTCTCGACAACCCTCTCCCCCTTCCTCATTCTCTCCGCTCCCCGCACTTCCACACCTGCTCTCGGCTCCTCTCTTTATCAGCTGTTCACCTGACGTTTGCTGGTGTCGCTCTGTCCGCCTTCTCAACACCGGGTTCCTCCGACAACGATCGTTTTCAGCTCAGAGACACAGAGAGTTCTGAACAAGATGGACGAGGGCACGAATTACGTGAATGTGCAGTTCGCAAAAACGGATCCACAGTCTCCTTCCAACGGTGAGTGGGGCAGGGAAACGGGGAGAGGAGCGGGTGGAGAGCTCCATTCTGTGTTCGATCCCTGGTTTGTGTGATCGGACAGGTGGAGGTAGCCTCATTGACACTCACTGTTCAGTCCCCACCTGAACGGATGGGAGAGGCGATGAGGAGGGAGCTCTGTTGCAGGGTTTGTGTGGAACCTACACTCGGGGAAGGCAGCGACGAGGAGGGGCTGCATAGGATTAGAGCTACGGAATAGGATGAATATAGAGTGGGACATGTCAGTAAAGAGAATGTCATAGTCTGGGCGGTATGGAGGTTGTTCCGTGGAAGGGGTGTTGAGCAGGAGGTATGAAGAAAGGAGTACTGTGCGGATCTGCTGACTTTGGACGTGGTTTCCATATAACCATATAACAATTACAACACGGAAACAGGCCATCTCGGCCCTTCTATTCCATGCTGAACGCTTACTCTCACCTGGTCCCACCGAACTGCACTCAGCCCATAACCCTGCATTCCTTTCCTGTCCATGTACCTATCCAATTTTACTTGTAATGAAAATATCGAAACTGTCTCTACCACTTCTACTGGAAGCTCGTTCCACACAGCTACCGCTCTCTGAATAAAGACGTTGCCCCTGGTGTTACTCCTAATTTTTTGCCCTTTAACTCTCGACTCATGCCCTCTTGTTTGAATCTCCCCTACTCTCAATGGCAAAAGCCTATCCACGTCAACTCTATCTATCCTTCTCATAATTTTAAATACCCCCTATCAAGTCCCCCCTCAACCTTCTACCCCCCAAAGAACAAAGACCCAGCTTGTTTCTCTCTAACTTGGGTGCTGAAGCCCAGGTAACATGCTAGTAAAATGTCAGATTAAACTCTGCCCATGTCAGGGTTTAAGCTGAAAGGAGGAACGTTTATAGGAGATGTGTGGGGTGGGTTTTTGTTTACTGGGTGAATGGAATGTGCTGCCAGGAATGCTGGTGACCACGTGAATGTAGAGGAATGGAGGGAGATGGATGTTGGCAGGTAGAAAGTGTTTAGTTTCATTACAATGTTTGGGCCAAAGGGTTTGCTCTGTTCTATGATTTACGTTCACTTCTCACCAGGGGAGGAGGAGAGTGATTTGACGGAGGATGGGAAGCGCAGGGGCGGGGAACCTGGCGATGGATTGACAAAGACAAGAAACTATTTTTCCACAGGCCACACGGGCAGTGAACGACCCAGAAGGAGAGACCGATCAGACCCAAGAATATGGCTAATCTGCGTTTTAACAGCGACCCTCATTATCATGTGTATCTGCTGGAGGATTCATGGTGAGTTTAACACCGGCTGGAACGAAAAAACTGCAGAGAATAAAAACAGTCAGCGAAATATTCCCAACACATCCCTCACTGTGGTACTATGGAGTCCCTCATCAAGACCACGAGGAACCCCTCACCGGAAATTCGACAGAACCCCCACCAACACATCCCTCAACATGATACCGACAAGTCTCTCAACCTGATAGCGACAGACACCTTACTGTAATAAAGATTCACCGTAACACACACACGCCCCTCGCTGTGGCACGGACACATCCTTCACTAACTCAGACACTCCAAACGTGACCACATCACGTTCTTCGCCGTGACACAGACACAACCTTCACCGGGACACAGACACATCTCTCACCGTGAGACCAGCCCATCCGCCAGTGTGACACCGCAACCCTCACCAGGACACAGACTCTCCACTCACCGAGACCACGTCAAACCTCTCAGTGAGACCCCGACATATCCCTCACAATAACACCGAAATTCATCTCACTTTTACCCGGCATACATCTCATCGGGTCACAGAAACACCTATCACAGTGACGCCGACACGTACCTCACCACAACCATAGAATCCTAGAACATTACAGCACAGTTACGGACATTTTGGCTGTGCCGAACCTTTTTTCTGCCTGATCCCACTGACTTGCACCAGGTCGATATCCCTCTAAACCCCTCTCATCCATATACCTGTCCGAGTTTTTCTTAAATGTCAAAAGTGAGCCCGCATTCACCACTTCATCAGGCAGCTCATTCCACACTCCCACCACTCTCTACGTGAAGAAGCCCCCCCCCCCCCCCAATGTTCACTATAAACTTTTCCCGCTTCACCCTTAACCCATGACCTCTGGTATGTTTCTCCCCTAGCTTTAATGGAAAAAGCCTGCTTGCATTCACTCTATCTATACCCATCATAATTTTATACACCTCTATCAAATCATCCCACATTCACCCACGCTCTAGGCAATAAAGTGCTAACCTATTCAATCTTTCTCTGTAACTGTTTCTCAAGTCCCGGTAACACCCTTAAAAATCTTCTCTGCACTCTCTCAACTTATTAATATCCATTCTGTAATTAGATGACCAAAACTGCACACAATACTCCAAATTCCGTCTCAACAATATCTTATACAACCTCACCATTACATTCCAACTCTCATACTCAATACTTCGATTGAAAAGGCCAATATACCAAAAGTTCTCTTTACGACCCTATTCACCTGTGACGCCACTTGTAGGGAATTACGTATCTGTATTCCCAGATCCCTCTGTTCTACTACACTCCTCAGTGTCCTCCCATTTACCTTGTATGTTCTACCTTGGTTTGACCATCCGAAGTGCAATACCTCATACTTGTTCCCATTAAACTCTATCTGCCATTTTTCAGCCCATTCCTCCAACTGGGCCAAATCCCTTGCAAGCTTTGTAAACCTTCCTCACTCTCCACTACACATCCAGTCTTCGTATCATCAGCAAATGTGCTGATCCAGTTTGATACATTATCTTCCAGATCGTTGATATAGACGACAGATAACAATGGACCCAGCACTGATCCCTGTGGCACACCACTAGTCACAGGACTCCACTCAGAGTAGCAATCCTCCACAACCACTCTCTGGCTTCTTCCATTGAACCAATGTCTAATCCAATTTACTACTTCTCCATGTATACGCAGCGACAGAATCATCCTAACTAACCTCCCATGCGGAACCTTGTCAAAGGCCTTACTGAAGTCCATGTATACAACATCCACTGCCTTCCCTTCATCCACATTCCTGGTGACTTCCTCGAAAAACTCTAAAAGATTGGTTAAACAAGACCTACCATGCACAAAGCCATGCTGACTGTTTCTAATAAGTCCCTGTCTATCCAATACTTGTAGATCCTATCTCTTAGTATCCCTTTCAATAATTTACCTACTATCCATGTCAAACTTAACGGCCGATAATTTCCCGGCTTACTTTTTAGACTTCTTTTTAAACAATGGAACTAAACGAGCTTTCCTCCAATCCTCCGGCACCTGACCCGTGGATATCGGCATTTTAAATATTTCTGCCAGAGCTCCTGCAAGTTCAACACTAGTCTCCTTCAAGGTCCGAGGGAATACTCTGTCAGGTCCTGGGGATTTATTTACTCTGGTTTGTCTCAAGACTATGTCTCCCTTCTGCCTATACATGTTATACATGTCTCTGTTTTCCTTTATCAGAGTTCTAATATCCCAAGAGAACCAAGGTTCCTTATTCTTATTCATTTTGTCTTTAACCCTAACAGGAACGAACAAACTCTGCACTCTCAAAATTTCTCCTTTGAAGGCCTCCCACTTACCAATCACATCCTTGCCAGAGAACAACCTGTCCCAATCTACGCTTTTTAGATCCTTTCTTATTTCTTCAAATTTGGCATTTTTCCAGGTTAGAACTTCAACCCGAGGACCAGACCCATGATCCAACTTTATCCATGATCAAGTAGAATCTAATGACGTTATGTTTACTGGAACCAAAGTGTTCCCCTACACACACTTCCGTCACCTGCCCGAACTCATTTTCTAATAGGAGATCTAATATTGCATCCTCCCTAGTTGGCACATCTATATATTGATTTATAAAACTTTCCTGAACACATTTTACAAAATCTAACCCATCTAGATCTTTAACAGTATGGGAGTGTCAGTCAATGTGTGGAAAATTAAAATGCCCTACAATCACAACTTTCTGTCTCCTGTAGTTGTCTGTTATCTCTCTGCAAATTTGCTCCTCCACGCTGAGTATCGGGTGGTCTATAATGCATTTGTTTTACTATATAATACAATACTATTAATGTGATCATACCTTTCCTGTATCTCAGCTCCACCCATATCTCCTCAGTAGTCAAGCCCTCAGATCTGTCCTGCCGAAGCACTGTTGTAATATTTACCCTGACTAACAAACCCACCCCACCCCCACCCTTCATCACTCTGCCTCTTTCACGTCTGAAACACCGGAACCCTGGAACATTGAGCTGCCAGTCCTGCCCCTCCTGTAGCCAAGTTTCAGCAATGGCTATGATGTCATAATTCCATGTGTCAATCCAGGCCCTCAACTCGTCTGCCTTTCCCACAATACTCCTCGCAGTGCCAAAGATCCGGCTGCCGCAGCTTGTCCCAGATGAGCCATCCTCCCCAACAGTATCCAGATCGGTATACCTGTGCTGCAGAGGAATGGCCACAGGGGAACCCTGCACTAACTGCCCTTAACTCTTCCCTCGCCTAACGGTAACCCGATTACCTGTGCCCTGTTCCTTAGGTGTAACTACCTCCCAGAAGCTACTATCTATAAACTGTTCATTCTCCCGAATGATCCGGAGGTCATCCAGCTCCTGCTACGGCTCCCTAACGCGGTTTGTTAGGAGCTGCAGCTGGATACACTTCTTGCAGGTATCATTATCAGGGTCACGGGAGCTCTCCCTGACTTCCCACATCCTACAAGATGAGTATTCCAACACCCTGCCTGGCATAGTCTCTAGTCTGAACAAAACAAGTAGTAAAATAGAAACTTACCGGAACCCACCCTCGCCTCTGCCTGTTTCTCCCCGAAGCCTGATTGAGCCAAAACCGTCCCACTCCGACTCAGTCCACTCCAGCGATGGCCGCTGTATATGGCGGTCTTTCTTTTAAACCTTGGCGCGCTACGTCACACGCCTGCGCAGTCTAGCCTCATTCCCTGGCGCTGTTAAAGAAAAAAACCCGACCTTCTCTCCGCGATGTCTTAAGGATTGAACATTGACTCCGCTTGCTTCGATTGAAAACGAAAACGTGCCTCACTGTGACACCTAATTAACCATCACCATGAAACTGACGCCGACCCGCACGTCCCTGAAAACGTTAAACATCCTTCACCATCTCTCTCAGTATCACAGATTCGTCAGTCTCAGATCAGCTCCGAGTCAAAGTACACGCTTCTTTGTAGACAGTTTCAGGAAATTTGCCGTTCCGTTAACAGCAGCAGAGGTGAGGCAACAATACTCTCTTACACCGCTCCCCATCTGTGTGTGTGAGAGAGAGAGAGAGAGAGAGAGAGAGAGAGAGAGAGGGAGAGAGAGATAGAGAGAGAGAGAGAGAGAGAGAGAGAGAGAGAGAGAGAGAGGGAGAGAGAATTTCAGACTTGTACGATTTGACGTTTCGAACAGCTCTACCCTCGGAGTGTGCGATGGGATGGTGTGGAAGGAGTTTCACTCTGTGTCCGACCCTGCGAGTGTGTGATCAGACGGTGTGGATGGAGCTTTGCTTTGTGTCTGATACAGTGTGTGTGTGATGCGATGCTACGGAGGGAGCATCACTTTGTGTTTTACCCTGGTTTCTGATGAGACTGTGCGGAGGGATTTCATTCTGGAATGTGTGATGGGACCGTGCAATACCTTCATTCTGTGTCTGACACTGTGTGTTTCTGGAGTTCACGTTTGTTATTATCGCAGCTGTGTGCACTCCGCCGCAGCCTGATACTGACCTGTCTCTCAGGGAACTGTGCGAGACCATCATCACCCTGGAGACCGTGCACCCGGAGGCTGCCTTCATCGTCGCCGCAGACTTTAACAGAGGGTCGTTGTCAGAAGTTTCTCCGAAGTTTCGTCAAC
Organism: Hemitrygon akajei; assembly: GCF_048418815.1. NCBI lineage: Eukaryota > Metazoa > Chordata > Chondrichthyes > Myliobatiformes > Dasyatidae > Hemitrygon > Hemitrygon akajei. Next base: position 15,371,101 of record NW_027331919.1, read on the forward strand.
ACAACCAGGGGAGCACTCGGGGAGATGAAATACATGACCACTTCTACTCTCCCTTCCGCTATCCTACAAAACACTCCTCCACCGGTCGATTAGAAAGTCGGACAACTCCTCTGTCGTGCTGCTGCCGAGTTACAGGCAGAAACTGAAAGAATTTGCGGCCATACTCAAAACCTTCCACTGAAGGTGTGATCCAATCGGTCTCCCTCCCTCCTACAAAACTGCTTTGGTGACGTCGACTGGAATGTCCTTCATGATGCGGATGTCTTCATGTTCACGGAAGGGGTGACGAGATTCACCCGGAAGTGCATCGATGATGTGTCCTCCAAATATCTGTCGGAGTCCACCCAGACCAGAAACCGCCGAACGAGCGTTCGGTGCGAGCAGCACTTATCCCGCGACAGACAGTTCACATTGCCGGTAATCAGTGGGATCTCAAGAAATTCAGCCGCGATCTGCGCAAAGTCATCCAAGCAGCGAAACGACAATACAGGGACAAGATCAAGACTCAACTCCCCACCAGCAACACATGCAAATGATGTCAAGGTCTGCACCTCATCACACGCCTGAAAGCCAAGCACAGTGAGACTACCAACATTACTGCCTCTCTCCAGGATTACCTAAATCTTCTTTACACTTGGTTCGAAATCGCCAGCACAGATCCGCCCAGGAGAGCCGCCGAAGCGACCGGAACCCTAGTCATCTCTGAGGCTCAGGTATGCAGGTGTTTCCGATAATTCGCCCGCCGACGCAGCCGATTGAAGGATGACGTAACAGCCACTGCTCGACGCAGTGATCTCACACATCTGGAGAAGAAGGACACTTCTGTGGAAATGTTGTTCATGGACTACACCAGAATTCCCTCTAGGCTCGACAGGAAGCTTAGAGAACTCGGCCTTCACCGTGCCTTGTACAGCTGGTTTTCGGCAACCTGTAAGATCGCCGACAGGTGGTCAGAGTGGGCTCCCTCACCTGTGCCCCTCTGACACTCAGCACAGAGCCCTTCAGTGATGGGTCCCCAGTCCCCTCCTTCACTTTCTGGAAACCCACAGCTCAAAAATGCTAACTAAAATGCTGACGATACCTCCTTGATTGGCCTAATCTGAGATAATAACGAGGAAGAAAGCATCACCCGGACACGGTGGTGTCAAGAAAACAACCTTTCACTCAATGTCGCAAAAACAAAGAATCTGGTTGTGGACTACAGGAGGAATGGAGACAGGCTAAACGCTGTCGATATCAATGGATCTGGTTTGAGAGGGTGAACTGTACAAACTGGATGTGCGGTGCAAAAAACAAACTCCACAGCGTCTCTGTCAGCTTAGACGGTTGATGAAGTTTGGTATGGGCCACAAATTCCAAAGGATTTTCGACAGCGGCAAAATTGAGAGCATCCTGACTGGCTGCACCACTGCCTGGTAAAGGAACTGTACTTCCCTCAGTCGCAGGACTGCAGAGAGTGGGGCGGGCAGCCCAGCGCATCTGTAGCTGTTAACTTCCCATGATTCATGACTGTCACAGATACAGCTGCGTAAAAAGACCCAGAGGGATCAATGGGGACCCGAGTCACCCCAAACAAAAACTGATCCAGCTCATCCGGGAAATTTACCGCAGAATAATAGCCAGGACCAAGAGGATTCGGGACAGCTTCATCCATCAGTCCATCAACTTACTCATTCACCCAATTACAGTTTTCTCTGCTATATTAACTGCTCTGCTGTATACACTATTTATTGCAAATTACTCTAAATTGCGCCTTGCACATTTAGACAAAGACGTAACGTAAAGATACGTGAAGAATGCAAGAAATAAAGTCAATTCAATTCGTCTGACTACGGAGGTGTGCGATTGGCTGGTGTGGAGAGAGATTCACACCCTGTCTCACTTCGGGATTTTGTGATGGGATGGTGTAGAGGGAGCTTCACGCCGTGTCTGACCCCGGGAATGTGTGAAGGGACGGTGTGGAGGGAGATTCACTCTGTGTCTGACCCCGGGAGTGTGTGATGGGACGATGTGGAGAGAGATTCACTCTGTGTCTGACCCCGGGAGTGTGTGATGGGACGGTGTGGAGGGAGATTCACTCTGTGTCTGACCCCGGGAGTGTGTGATGGGACGGAGTGGAGGGAGCGTCACTTTGTGCCTGACCCCGGAGTGTGTGATGGGATCTTAGAGAAAGAGCTTAAGTCAGTGTCTGAATGCGGGAGTCAGTTATGGGAACTTAATTCTGTGTCTGACTCCCGGCGTGTGTGATGGGACTCTGCAGAGGGACGTTCATTGTGTGTGACACCGAATTGTTTTATTGGATGTTGTGGAGGGGATCTCATCCCCTGACTGTGCCATGGGAGGTTGTGGGCGGTACTTCGTTTTGTGTGAGAACACAGGAGGGTGCGATGGGACGTTTCAGAGACTTGCCAGGGTGTGTGTGATGAGACGTAAGGAGGGAGACTCAACTGCGTTATAATCGGGGGTGTGTGATGAGACGGAGTGGAGGGAGCTTCCCTCTGTGTCTGGTACTTATCTCTGTGGGGTGTTGAGAAGCTGCAGAGGGAGAATCATTCTGTCCCTGAGGGAATTTGTTTCTGTGTCGGACTGCTGTAGATGTGTGATAGGGCCGTGGAGAGAGAGATTCACACTGTGTCTGACCAAGGCTGTGTGTGACCCGAGTTTGTGGAGGGATCTAATTTCTGTTTGCTGAACCAGGGAGTGTGTGAGCGGCGGTCTGGATGGAGGTTCACTCTGTGTCTGTCCCCGGGAGTGTGTGATGAGACGGTGTGGAATGAGTAACACCCAAAATCTGACCCAGGAAGAGTGTTACAGGACGCAGGGCAGCAATCTTCGCTTCTCTGACGGCTGGAATGAGTGATGAAGCCATGGAGAAAGAGATTCGCCCTGTGTCTGATCCAGGCAGTGCGTGACGAGGCTTCGTAGACGGAGTTAAGCTCTATGTCTGACTCCGGGAGTGTGTGATGGGACAATGTGGACGGAATCTTCATTTCAAGTCTGCCGCATCAGCTGTGTGATTGGTCCGTGGAGAGAGAAATTCATTCGGCGTCTGACCGTGTGAATGTGTGATTCGACGGTGTTCAGGGAGCTTAAATCTATGTCTCACCCCGTGTGTGTATAATAAGACTTTGTGTTTGACAGAGTGTGCCTGTGATGGGAAGCTATGGCGTGAAGAGGGGCTGAATGAGTGCGTTTTATTTGTGGTGGGGGGGGGGGGTGCGTCATGTGAGTGTCCGATACCGGGAACAGTGAAGCGTGCCAGGATGGTGTTCCGTTCCGTGCCTGAAACCAGTGGTGTGTGATCGGACGGTGCCGAGGGAGCTTCTCTCGTTTTATGACCACTGAGTTGTGTGTTGGGTAGAAGCAGCATCATACTGTGTCTGACCACAGGAATATGCGGTGAGATGATGCCGAGAGTGTTTCATTTCCTACCTGATCACTGGCACGTGTAATGGGGAAGTGTGGAGGGAGGTTCTCTCTGTGCTTGTCCGCAGGCCTGTATGATGGGAGAGTGTGCAGTGAGCTTCACTCCAAGTCTGACCAATGGAGTGTGTGATAGTCTGGTGGAGAAAAAGCTTCAGTCTGAGACTGACCCGGTCGTGTGTGATAGGACGGTGTGAACCATAGAACCATAGGACATTACAGCACAGAAACAGGCCTTTTGCCCGTTCCTGACTGTGCCGAACCATTTTTTGTTGACTAGTCCCACTGATCTGCACCTGGTCCATATCTCTCAAACCCCTCTCATCCATATACCTGTCCAAGATTTTCTTAAATGTCAAAAGTGAGCCCGCATTCACCAGTTCATCTGGCAGCTCGTTCCACACTCCCACCACTCTCTGCGTGAAGAAGCTCCACCTAATGTTCCCTTTAAACTTTCCCCCTTCACCCTTAACCCATGACCACTGTTTTTTTTTTCTGCACTGCCCTCAATGGAAAAAGCCTACTTGCATTCACTCTATCTATACCCGTTACAATATTATACACCTCTATCAAATCTCCCCTCATTCTTCTACGCTCCAGGGAATAAAATCCTAGTCTATTCAACCTCTCTCTGTAACTCAGATTATCAAGTCCCGGCAACATCCTTGTAAACCTTCTCTGCACTCCTTCAACCTTATTAATATCCTTCCTGTAATTAGGTGACCAGAACTGCACACATTACTCAAAACACGGTCTACCAATGTCTTATACAACTTCACCATTACATTCCAACTCTTATATTCAATACCTTGATTTATAAAGGCCGATGTACCAAAAGAACTCTGTACAACCCTAACTGTGACGCCACTTTTAAGGAATTTCGTATCTGTATTCCCAGATCCCTCTGTTCTACGGCCCTACAATTTACTTTGGTTCTTGGATGGTGCGGCTGTAACGAAACCCAATTTCCCACGGGATCAATAATATATGTCTGCATGCCAGTCTGTCTGTATGTTCTATCTTGGTTTGACCTTCCGAAGTGCAATACCTCACACTTGTGTGCATTAAACTCCATCTGCCATTTTCCTGCACATTCCTCCAACTGGTCCAAATCCCTCTGCAAGCTTTGAAAACCTTTCTCACTGTCCACTTCACCTATAATCTTTGTATCATCTGCAAATTTGCTGATCCAATTGGCCACATTATCATCCAGATCATTGATATAGATGACAAATAACAATGGACCCAGCACTGATCCCTGTGGCACACCACTAGTCACAGGCCGCCACTCAGAGTCGCAATCCTCCACTACCACTCTCTGGCTTCTCCCATTGAGCCAAAGTCTAATCCAATTTACTACATCTCCATGTATACCTAGCGACTGAATCTTCTTAACTAACCTCCCATGCGGGACCTTGTCAAAGGCCTTGCTGAAGTCCATGTAGACAACATCCACTGCCTTCCCTTCATCCACTTTCCTGGTAACCTCCTCGAAAAACTCTAATATGTTGGTTAAACATGACCTACCACGCACAAAGCCATGATGACTGTTTCTAATAAGTCCCTGTCTATCCAAATACGTGTAGATCTTTAGATAGATAGATAGATAGATAGATAGATAGATAGATAGATAGATAGATAGATAGATAGATAGATAGATAGATAGATAGATAGATAGATAGATAGATAGATAGATAGATAGATACTTTATTCATCCCCATGGGGAAATTCAACCTTTTTTCCAATGTCCCATACACTTGTTGTAGCAAAAACTAAATACATACAATACTTAACTCAGTAAGAACTAACTCAAAAAGCATTAATAATAGCTTAAAAAAGTTCTTAAGTCCTGGCAGTTGAATTGTAAAGCCTAATGGCATTGGGGAGTATTGACATCTTCATCCTGTCTGAGGAGCATTGCATCGATAGGAACCTGTCGCTGAAACTGTTTCTCTGTCTCTGGATGGTGCTATGTAGAGGATGTTCAGGGTTTTCCATAATTGACCGTAGCCTACTCAGCGCCCTTCGCTCAGCTACCGATGTTAAACTCTCCAGTACTTTGCCCACGACAGAGCCCGCCTTCCTTACCAGCTTATTAAGACGTGAGGCGTCCCTCTTCTTAATGCTTCCTCCCCAACCCGCCACCACAAAGAAGAGGGCGCTCTCCACAACTGACCTATAGAACATCTTCAGCATCTCACTACAGACATTGAATGACGCCAACCTTCTAAGGAAGTACAGTCGACTCTGTGCCTTCCTGCACAAGGCATCTGTGTTGGCAGTCCAGTCTAGCTTCTCGTCTAACTGTACTCCCAGATACTTGTAGGTCTTAACCTGCTCCACACATTCTCCATTAATGATCACTGGCTCCATATGAGGCCTAGATCTCCTAAAGTCCACCACCATCTCCTTGGTCTTGGTGATATTGAGACGCAGGTAGTTTGAGTTGCACCATATCACAAAGTCCTGTATCAGTTTCCTATACTCCTCCTCCTGTCCATTCCTTACACACCCCACTATGGCCGTGTCATCAGCGAACTTCTGCACATGGCAGGACTCCGAGTTATATTGGAAGTCTGATGTGTACAGGGTGAACAGGACCGGAGAGAGTACTCTTAGTATTCCTTCCAATAATGTACCTACTACTGATCTCAAACTTACCGGCCTATAATTTCCCGGCTTACTTTTTGAGCCTTTTTTTAAACAACAGAACTACATGAGCAATCCTCCAATCCTCCGGCACCTGAACCGTGGATTTTAAATATTTCTGCAAGGGCCCCTGCAATTTCAACACTAGTCCCCTTCTAGGTCCGAGGGAATACCGTGTCAGGTCCTGGGGATTTATCTACTCTGATTTGCATCAAGGCAGCAAGGACCTCCTCCTCTTTAATCTGCATGTTCCATTACCTCCCTACTTGTTTGCCTTGTTTCCATAGACTCCATTCCAGTTTCCTTAGTAAATACAGATGCAAAAAAAAAGAAAACATTTAACATTTCTCCCATTTTGTTTTAGTTCCATACATAGCCGACAACTGTGATCTGCAAGAGGACCAATTTTCTCCCTTACTATCCTTTTGGTCGTAACATCCCTGTAGAAGCTCTTAGGATTACCCTTCAGCGTGACTGCCAAAGTAACCTCATGTCTTCTTTCTGCCCTCCTGATTTATTTCTTAAGTATTATCTTACTCTCTTTATACTCCTCAAGCATCTTATTTCCTCCCTGTTGCCTATACATGTCATAGATCTCTCTCTTCTTCTTCATTATATTTCCAATATCCCTCGAGAACCACGGTTCGTCATTCTCATTCGTTTTGGCTTTAACCCAGACAGGAACATGTCTGCACACTCAAAGTTTCTGCTTTGAAGGCCTCCAACTTAGGTCAATTGTGGAGAGCGCACTCTTCTTTGTGGTGGCGTGTTGGGGAGGCAGCATTAAGAAGAGGACGCCTCACGTCTTAATAAGCTGGTAAGGAAGGCGGGCTCTGTCGTGGGCAAAGTACTGGAGAGTATAACATGGGTAGCAGAGCGAAGGGCGCTGAGTAGGCTACGGTCAATTATGGAAAACCCTGAACATCCTCTACATAGCACCATCCAGAGACAGAGAAGCAGTTTCAGCGACAGGTTGCTATCGATGCAATGCTCCTCAGACAGGATGAAGAGATCAATACTCCCCAATGCCATTCGGCTTTACAATTCAACCGCCAGGAGTAAGATATGTTAAAGTGCCGGGGTTAGGGACTCAATGTATTTAAGTAAACTACTTAAGAACTTTTTAAAAGCTATTATTAATGCTTTTTGAGAGGGTGATTTTAGATGCATATCATATTTTTACTGAGTTAAGTATTGTATGTAATTAGTTTTGCTACAATAAGTGTATGGGACATTGGAAAAATGTTGAATTTCCCCATGGGGATGAATAAAGTACCGATCTATCTATCTATCTATCTATCTATCTATCTACTATCTATCTATCTATCATCATATCCTTGACAGAGATCAACCTGGAGGGAGATTCACTCTCTGTCTGACTCCGGTGGTGTGTGATGGAACGGTGTGGAGGGAGATTCACTCTGTGTCTGTCCCCAAGAGAGTGGTGATTTGACAGGAAGCAGCGTGCAGTCTGAACCCATGTGTGTGTGATGGGGCCGTGGAGAGAGAGAGAGAGAGAGAGAGAGAGAGAGAGAGAGAGAGAGAGAGAGAGAGATGAGAGAGAGAGAGAGAGAGAGAGAGATTGAGAGAGAGAGAGAGAGAGAGAGAGAGAGAGACTGCGAGAGAGCGAGAAAGACAGCGAGCGAGAGAGAGAGAGAGAGCTTCACTCTGTGTTTGACCCCTGAGGTGTGGGAAGGGAGAGTGTGTGGGGAACTTTACTTTGGACCCGACCCACTGGCTGTGTGACGAGGCACAGTGCAGTGAGCTTAACTTTTGATCTGCTGGTCCGTAATGGAACGGTGTGGAGGGAGCATCGCTCCGGTTTCTGACACACCGAGTGTGCGATGAGATTGTGTGGAGCGAGCATCAGTTTGTGTCTGACTCCATGACTGTATCAGGGGAGTAGGGTAGAAGTAGCTTCAATCTGTGCCTGCCGGGAGAGACTGCGATGGAGGGAACTCACTGTGCCCGATCCTTGTTAATGTGCGATGAGACGGTGTGTGAGGATATTCACTCTGCCTGACCTGATGTGTGTGTGATGGGACCGCGTTTGCGTGAAATACACTCTGCGCGTCACACCGGGTGTGTGTGCTGGGAAAGTGTGCAGGGAGATTTACTCTGTGTGTCACTGTTCCTTGTTCCTGATTTCCAGAGCAAACCTGTACCGACGACTGGATCAGAAAGAATGACCGGTGTTATTACGTATCCACGTTTGAAGCATCTTTCCGAGGAGCGATTCAAGAATGTTCAAACCGCGATTCAAGGCTGCTGGAAATCAGTTCAAGGGATGAAGCGGTATGTGTCCACGCACGAGAAGATCCCACAGTAACACAGGAATCATCACACACTCCCGGGGTCAGAAATAGAGTTAATCTCCTTCCCCAGCGTCCCATCACACACTCCCGGGGTCAGACACAGAGTGAATCTCCCTCCACACCGTCCCATCACTCATTCCCGGGGTCAGGCACAGAGTGAATCCCCCTCCCACATCGTCCCATCACACACTCCCGGGATCAGAACACAGAGTGAATCGCCCTCCACACCGTCCCATCACACGTTCCCGGGGTCAGACACAGAATGAATCTCCCTCCGCACCATCTCATCACACACTCCCGGGGTCAGGCCCAGAGTGAATCCCCCTCCACATCGTCTCATCACACACTCCCGGGTCAGACACAGCGTGAGTCTCCCTCCACACCGTCCCATCACACACACCCGGGGTCAGACACAGAGTGAATCTCCCTCCACTCCGTCTCATCACACATTCCCGGGGTTAGGCACAGAGTGAATCTCCCTCCACATCGTCCCATCACACACTCCCGGGATCAGACACAGAGTGAATCGCCCTCCACACCGTCCCATCACACGTTCCCGGGGTCAGACACAGAGTGAATCTCCCTCCGCACCGTCCCATCACACACTCCCGGGGTCAGACACAGCGTAAGCCTCCCTCCACAACGTCCCATCACACATTCCCGGGATCAGACATAGAGTGAATCGCCCTTCACACAGTCCCATCACTGATTCCTGTTGCAATCAACTGAGAGAAGCTCCGTACATAGTTTTCGATTCTTGGCATTAACCAAATAAATTTAATTCCCCAGAGCTTTGTATCCAACAACTTTGTGAACGGAACCCGTGCATACTGGATTGGAAAATGCGATGAAGGGTGAGATTTGGACTGATCTCACACACAGACAGATTTACCGACAGACAGACAGACAGACATACTTTACTGTTCCCGAGGGAAATTGTGTTTCGTTACAGTCGCATCAACCAAGAATAGTGTAAGGAATATAGCAGTAAAAAAGCAATACATTATTAAATTATAATGGGTAAATTATGCCGTGAAAACCAGTCCAGTACCACCCTATTGGCTCAGGGTGTCTGGCACTCCGAGGGAGGAGATGTAAAGTTTGATGGCCAGAGACAGGAATGTCTTCCTATGACGCTCAGTGTTGCATCTCGGTGGGATGAGTCTCTGTTTGAAAGTCCTCCTCTGCCTAACCAATACATTACTCTGGGGTCAGTACCTGTACAGTACTCTATTGTGGTAGTTGGGAATTGATATAGTTCTGACAGAAGAAGTTGGGGCTCGTTAAAGGTCTGAAGTAGTTTTGTAGGAAAAGGGAGGGGCACTTGGATTTGTTTGTAGACTGTACGTGGGTGGGGTGTAGGGTGGTACGTTTGGAGCTTTTTGGGGGCCGACACTTGTCTGCCGGGGAAGGACAGGGCAGTGGGAATATTTCGGAAAGTGGCAGGGACAGTATGGAGAGATCAGTACACAGGAATCTTTTGGTACTGACGCGTGTCGGAGAGTAGAGCGCGATGCAGTGTGATGATTTTGGAGATAATCGCCGGTCTGTGAGGAGAGGGAGCAACAGTGGGATTAGTTTGGTGAATGACATGGATCTGAGGGGGCGACTGCAGGACAACTGGATTAGCTTGGAGATCAATACAGGGCGGTGTGGGACATAGTGGGTTAACGGGATTAGTTTGCTAACTAAAGCAATGATGTAGGAGAGTGGGTGCCAGTGGTATAAGTCTGGAGGCGGACGAGAGGCTATGGGGAGAGCGCGGAGTAGTGGGATATGTCAGGCGATGGACACGAAGCTCTGGATAAAGGGAGAGGCAACGGGAATAATGTGGGACCGGCACAGGGCTGAGGAAAGAGTGTGGAACAGTGAGATTCATTTCAGAACAGACATAAATCTGTGGGGAGAAGGTGGGACAGTTGGGTTTGTTAGGGGACTGAAACAGATCAGAGGGGAGAAGGTGGGCCTGTTCGATTCGTATGAGGACTGACAGCGGACTGTGTTGAGGAAGCGGTTCGGTGGGATTAAATTGGAGGACACGGGTCTGTGGGCCGATATTGGGTCAGTACGATTAGTTTGGGGTCTGACTTTGGATTGTGGGAGACAATGTGACCTTGGTATCTGTCTGGGTACTGACACGGTGCTATGGGGGGATAGTGCATGAGTGGGATGACTGACACAGGCTGTTAGGAGATATATTTCATGGAATTAGCTTGGGGACGGTCTCGGCTCGGGTTCTCTGCTGGAGTTGTTCTGTCTCTGTTGAAATTGTTTAACCCTCTTGGATAGGAACGTGGAGTTGGGTCTCCTGTACAATGTGTCCTCAGGGACGTCGGACTGCAGGGTCTGCGACTCGTACCCAGGTCGGAACCCTTGCAATCGTGATCGTCGTTTCATCTGCGAGAAGTCGGCACCTTTGTTCCCGGATATTCCTGAAAATATCCAGGACCTCTGTCAGCAGCCAGTGGAGTCGACTTGAATCAAGTGACTAACTTTCCCCTTCTCGATCTCTCTAAACCCTCCATCTCCCTGATCTCTCCCTCTCTTTCTCCTTTCCACCCACTCTCCCCTCATCCCTGTGTCATCTGTTCCATTGCGGCCGATTTGAATCAAGTGACTACCCCTCTATTTCCCCATTCTCTCTTCGTCAACTATCACTCCTCCATCCTCACGAACTTCCTGCTCACCCTCTCTGTCCCTTCCTCCTACTCCATTCTCTTCCTCTTGTCGCGACCCCATTCTCCCCACCGCACACTAACATACCTCTGTCGTCATCGATCCCCTACTTTCTCGCCATTTCCGCCCCGTCCTGTTCTTCTCCAATTACTCTACCTCTCGGCCTACCTCCTAACGCCTCGCCCTTTCTCCGCCCGCTCTCTCTCCTCTCCCTCTGTCAACTCTTTCCCACTTTCTCTCCCCTCCCTACCCCCCGTACCCCTCTCTCCCCTTCCCTTTCCATTCTCTCTGAACCGTCCGTCTCCCTGATCTCTGTCTTCCTCCTTTCCATCCATTCTCGCCTCAATCCGTCTTGTTCTCGATAACCCAACCCTGGGTAAAAAACCATGCATATTCCCTCTGTCTCTGCCGCTCTTGGTTGTATGCAACGACGCTCCAGGGAATGAAGTCCCAACCTTCCTTCCATCTCTCCATTACCCTCGATTTCCTGCAATATACTCGTAGAACTCTCATAACACTCTTTCCAGGTCAGTGGCATTTGCTTCCTAAAGCAGAAGGCCTCACCGACGTCTTGTCCCACTGCAACGTGATCTCCCGGCTCCTGTGCTCAGTGCCCTGACCGGTGAAGGGCAGAATGCCAAGTGTCCTGTCCTATCGAATATTTTTAATCAGAATCGCAATATGATTTTTTTAACTGAAATTTAAACGGCTTGGAATATGTTCTTCTGCTGCATCAGAACTGCAAAAAATATATAGTGGATGTAAATTACAAGCATTAATAAACACAGCAAAAATGTCGAGTGTGTTGTCGTGCGTTCAGAAATGTGATGGCGCAGGGTGAGAAGATGTTCCTGAATCGTTGTGTGTGGGTGATCAGGCTCCTGCGACTCCTCCCTGATGGTAGTAACGAGCAGAGAGCTTCTCCCGAGTGGGGAGAGTACTCAGTGATGGATGCCGCCTACTCGAGGCATCGCCTCTTGACAATGTCCTCGATGGTGGGGAGGGGTGTGACCGTCAGAGTGGCGGCTGAGGCTGGAACCCTCTGTAGCCCGTTACTATTCTGGGCGTTGCAGCATCCACACCAGGCGGCGATGCGGCTAGTCAGAAAGTTCCCTACCGAACATCCATAGAATTTCCCTCGTCTTCACTGAGAGAGCACATCCCCTCAAACTCCTAAAGCTGTGATCCGTTCTGTAACGAGACAGCTGTGGATGGTGTTGAACCCAAATGCAGAGTCAGGTCTGGAATTAATTCGGACTCAGACTCGAAGTGAACAAGACGCACCGACCCAAACCAAAGACGACATGACAAGCAGTCGAACTGAAGCCGGATCTCTTACGGTTGAGCACTGAGTGCTCAGCTAGAGTCCATTAACGATAGATTTTCCATGAAGGAATGTGGCATTGAACAAATATATCTCTGAATCTTAGAAGTAAAGTGATAGTTAACCGTTCTCCGGGAAATGGACTTGTGGAAACGTGGATGCCTGTCCTGTTCAGTCGGGCACATGACACCTTCTTTGTGTTTGCATGAACGTGTTGGGCCACTACAGATCCTCCGAGTTGCTGACACACAGTAACCGAGGAACTTCGATTAAACCCATCCGACACAGGAGCAGAATTAGGACATCGTGTCTGCTGGCCATTTCATCGCTGACCATTGTCCTCTCAGCTCCAATTTCCTGCCCTCTCTCGGTAAACCTTCCTGCCTTCAATAATGAAGAATTTTTCGAACTATTTCTTATATATACCGAATGGCTGGTAGTCCCCGGCTGTTGGTGGTTTTAAATTTCGTAGATTCAACACGCTCTGCCGAAGGAAATTCCTCATCATCGCCTTTCTAAAAGATATTTGTCCATTCTCAGGCTGTGCCTTCTAATCCTAGACTCTCCTACAATAGGAAACATTTTCTGCACATGAACACTATCATGACCGTTCACAATCCGAATACTTTCAATGAGGTCTCCTTCATTATTTTGAATTCCCGCGAGTATAGGCCCAGAGCCATCAAACGGTCACAAATGACAAGCCACGCAATCCTGAAACTCCTTTGAACCCTTTCCAATATGAGCACATACTTTGTTCGATAAGGGATCTGAACCTGGTCACAATCCTCCAAATGTCTCACGGTTCCGTATTAAGCCTCAGAACTGCATCCTTGCTTTTACGTTCCAGTCCTCTCGAAATGAATGGGTGGAGGGGAACTACACATGATATCTGAAAAATCGCGAATGTGTGATGGGACGAGGAAGAAGAAGTTTCACTCTGTGCCTGTAGCAGGGAGAGCGTGACGGGACAGTGTGGAAGGAGCTTTACTCAGTGTCTGACCCCGGGAGTGCGTAATGTGGTTTAGTGGAGGAGGCGTCGCTCTGTGTATGACTGTCGGAGTCATCTACTCGTAAAGTTCTGGCGTTGGGACAGGTTTCAACAAAAGACCATTAGAAAGTAGCACCTCGCGGATTTTTTTTTAACAGCAAGCAACCGATGAAGCCGATTCATTAGCAAGGGCAAGAAGTTATGACAGGGCTAAACCGTTGATTGGTTTGTTTTCAGCTAATATATTGTTTGCTTTTTTATAATTGCGCATTTAGAGCAGTAGGGATGCCTGGAAAGAGAGTTGAATGCTCTCATTGCAGGTCATGGGACAGAACAGAGACCTGCAGTCACACCGACGATGTCACTTGTGAGAAGTGCATCAAGTCGGAGTTTCTAGCGCTCGGCGAGCACTAGGGGGCAGCAGATAGCCCCGCCTGGAGGCCGCGCCACACCGCCCCACGTTGTACAACCACTTCACTGTCTCTCCAAGCGAGTAACCTCTCAGTTTACACCTGAACTGGCGTGGACATAGCACCCCAGCGGGAGGTTTGCATTAAAAAGGGGGAGTGGCGCAGTTTAAGCTACAGTTGCAGGGGAATGAAAACCCGACTGGCATAACAGATAGTGGAGTGGTTGTTGGGAAGATGTTGGGAAGTCCTGAGACAAAGTCAAGAAGCAATCTTTTGAGCCTGCTGGGACTCGGGTTCTGAGCTGCGTGCGTTTCAATGCAGGAAGTACTGTACGGAAGGCAGGCGAGCTCAGGGCCGGGACAAAGTCTGGAATTATGATATTGCAGTCATTCGTGGGAGGTGGTTGCAGGGCGGCAGGAGAATTAGCTCAACATTGCGGATTTTGGTTGAGGAGGAAAGAATTCAAGGGAGATGGGCGGCTTTAACTGTCACATCAGATACATCGACAAACACAGGGGAAGAGGGGTTCAAGTGGCTGTTTAGCTCTGAGTCTGACTCACAGATTTTTTTTCGGAGAACAGCGCCTCGCGTTTTTTTTTGAACCATAACCAATCAGTGAAGCGGATTCATCAGCAAGGAAAACAAAAAGATGAGACAGGGCAAACTGTTGATTGATTTGTTTTCGGTTTCCTTCATTGAGAACAGTAGGCAATGCCTGGCAGGAGAGTTGAATACTCCTCTTGCAGTACGTGGGACGGCAGGGAGACCTCAATGTCTCTGACGACTTCATCCGGATGCAGCTTCTTTACGGAGTTGAAATTATGAAATTGCAGACATGAGTGAGACGCCGTTGCAAAGCGGTCAGGAGCGTCAGCTTAGCATTCCCGGTTCAGGTTGTATTAGTTGTGATGTAGCGGGAACTATTAAAAATTCAGTGGGAACTTTACTAGTCACATGAGATTTATTGAAAACACTCAGGGAAAGAGTGGGGTTCATGTACATCTCTGCAGGGACTTTAATGTGCAGGAAATGCAGGGAGAACTGATGCAGCTCACTAGGTATATCGCAAGTTTGTGGGCCGAATGGTCTGTTCTGTTCGGAGTTTTACGTTCACTGCTCTGCAAAAGGGGCAATAACACAGATTTAAACTCATCGAGTGGGCAGAGAAGGAGGTGTGGGGTTGATCAAGGACTTTGACAATAGATTGCGAAACACAGAGAACAACCACTTCACAGCATAGGCAGTGAGCGAGCCACACAGCTGTCACTGTGACACCTACACACCCCTCACCATGACATGGATAAAACCCCGACCGGACGCTAAGCGACCCCATACCGTGACACCCACACGCATCTCGCCGTGACATTCTGCGTAACAGCGTTGGAAGCAGAGGGGGTGATAGGGAAGACATGCAGAGTGGTACTTGCACCCACGCTGCAGGATACAGGAAACTGGTGACCGACGGGAAGTTGAAAGGGGTTAAACAACCAGAGCTATGCAGAGTCCCCTTGTAGGAAAAGGATCCGGTTCTCCAAACTTATGTTTGTGCAGGTGGGAGGAGAGAGGTGCAAATGGCTCCCTCTTTCTTCCTATATACTGCTGACGACAACGACAACATACCTTCGAGGAATCTCGTTCTCTTCCACAGTACCTCTTTTACGTTCCCCTAACAAAGACAACCCCATCGATACATCTCGCCACATTTCAGCCCTTTTTCCCTGCTGAGCCACAGGACCATAGTCAATGCCAAAGACCTGACCGGTGAGACATTCCCCTGCTTGGACATTTGCACCTCTCTCCTCCCATCCAGAAGTGTAGGTCAAAATTAGAAGCAGCATTCAGTTTAAAATGTGGCTAAGAAGTTAGGGTTGAAGCGCACATAATATGTATAAAATATAAAGATAGCAAGCATATGTAGGATATCAGTAAGTACATTCACGCATTATGTACGCGCACACACACACACACACACACACACACACACACACACACACACACACACACAAACACACACACACACACACACAGCTCTGCAGCCTGAGGCCCCTGAGCACTATAAATGCCACGGTAATCTACAATCGTTCACAACAGAGATTGTCTTCTGCTGAGTGAACACTGGGGGGCAGCACAGACTCCTGCCTGGAAGCCGCGCCTCACCGCCTCCAGCTTGCTCAGCTGCTTCATTTCCTCTTCAATGAGCGACTCTCTCAGTTTACACCTGAACCGGGTTGGAACTACTATCACAGCGGTAAGATTTGCCATTAGTAGGGAAGAGTGGTGGTACAAACTAGCGTTGTAGTGACATGTAAACAAAAACGCCATAACAGATAGTAGAGTGGTTCTCCGGACAGATGTTGTTAAGACTTCTGAAAAAGTCAAGAAGCAAATGGTTGAGCCTGCTGGGACTCATGCTCTGAGCTGTCTCCGTTTCAATGCAGGAAGTATTGTACGAAACACCGATGAGCTCAGAGCGGGGAGCAACGGCTGAAATTATGATATTGTAGACATTAGTGAGAAGCCACTGCAGGGCGGGCAGGAGCGTCAGCTCAACATTCCCGATTTCGGTTGTATTTGTCGTGATGAAGCGGGAAGCATTTAAATTTGAGGGGCGGCTTTACTAGTCACATGGGATTCATTGACAAACTGAGGGAGAGTGAGGTTCATGTGCCCCTTTGACAGGGACATTAATGTACAGGGAATACAGGGAGATGATTTTTGTGCAGTCAGAAGTGATTTAGCTCAATTGATATATCACAACATTGTGGGCCGAAGGGTCTGTTCTGTTCGGTGATTTACGTCCACTGCTCTGCGAGAGGGGCAAAAAGACAGATTTAAACTAATCGAGTGGTCAGAGAAGGGGATGGGCTAAACCAAGAACTTTGATGATAGATTGCGAAACACAGAGAACAATCACTTCGCAGACAGCATAGGCAATGAGCGAGACACACAGCTACACACTGTGACACCTACACACCCCTCAACATGACATGGACACAGCCCCGACCGGAAGATGAGCGCCCCTTACCGTAACACCCACTCGCATCTCGCCGTTAAACTCTGTGGAACAGCGTTGGAACTGGAACTGGATGAACTCGGGATCATTCGGGAAGCTGAGGGAATGACTTGGAAGACATGAATTCAGGTATTCACAAACGCGGTGTCGGATAGAGGAAACTGGGTGACAGACAGGAAGATGAAAAGGGTTAATCAGCCAGAGCCAGTGCAGAGACCCCTTGTGGCCAATCCGCTCAATAACAAGTAGACCACTTTGGATACTTCTGGATGGGAGGAGACAGGTACAAATGACCAAGCAGGGGAAAGTCTCACCGGTCAGGTCTCTGACACTGACTATGGTTCTGTGGCTCAGCAGGGGAAGGGGTGAAATCTGGCGAGCTGTATCGATAGGGTTCTCTTTGTCAGGGGAACGGAAAAAGAGGTAATGTGGATGAGAGCGAGATTCCTCGATGGTATGTGGTCGTTATCGTCACCAGTGTACAGGCAGGAAAAGGGAGCCGGTTCTCTAAACTTATTTATGTGCAGGTGTGGAAAGAAAATTTCAAAGAACATTCAGTTTAAAATGTGGCTAAAGAGTTAGGGTTGAAGAGCACATAATAAATATAAAATATAAAGATAGCAAGCATATGTATGATATCAGTAAATACATTGACGCATTCAGTACACACACACACACACACACACACACACACACACACACACACACACACACACACACACACACACACACACACACACACACACACACACACACACACACACACACACAACAAACACAGCTCTGCAGCCAGAGGCCCCTGAGCAGTATAAATGCCACGGTAATCTACAATCGTTCACAACAGAGATTGTCTTCTGCTGAGCGAACACTGGGGGGCAGCACAGACCCCTGCCTGGAGGCCGCGCCACAGCGCCCCACCTTGCTCAGCTGCTTCATTTCATCTGCCATGATGTTCTTCAATGGGACACTGAATGTGATTCTGCATCACTGCCACAACCCACATCTGACATGAACACGCCCCTCATCGTGACACTGACACACTGACAGGCTCTGCACCACAGCAGGATCTCACCACTCAGCGATACCAACACAGAGTCAGGCCCTGCACTGTACCACGAATACAGTCCGCCCCGTATGCATAACACCCTCCTTCTCTAAAGCCACTCCCCGACTCCGTCACCCTACTCCTACACTATTCCCAGTCACCGTCACCCAGACTGCAGTATACCACTCCCGTCTCCGTCACCCATCCCTCGCCTACAAGCAGCCCCGTCACCGTGACCCACATCCTCTCCTGCACACATCGCCGTCTCCATCATCGCGTATGTACCCATACGCCCCGCCCCATCACCGAGATAAACTCCACCCGCTTAACGCTCCCCATCTACGTCGTCCCTCCACTCTCCTCCCACTCTGTGACACAGGCAATTGTGGGGAGTATGAGGGAGAGATGATGGTTGGTGTTTCAGCTCCCCCCGTACCATGGCTATCGATCGCCAGGATCTGAATCTCTCCACAATTCTGCATGCTCAGGCCGGTCATGTGCTTCCACACCACTTGCATCAGTGTTTGCAAACTCACCACCCTTTCCCTGGCCTCCTCTCTCCTCCCCTTCCTTCCTCTAACGGCAGCACACAGTCCGCTCACACACACACACACACACACACACCATCTCCGAGAGACACACACAATTCAAGACTACTGGAATGCCGAAAAGCTGGGTATTGGTGAGTGGGGAGACCGGAGGAGGGAGAGGGTTTCGTACTTTTGATGACTCCGATAGGGTGTGCTGCGATGTTGCGGGGGGTACTTCACATGTCTGACCCCGTGAGAGTGATGGGATAATATTTAGGGAGCTTCGCTGGTTATCCGACCCAGGATCTGCGTGTTTGGACGGTATGGACGGAGTTTCACTCTTTGTGTGATCCCGGGTGTGTGTGTTGAAACAATATGGAGGGAGTTGCACTCTGTGTACGATCCCGGGGTTTGTGATGGATCATTGCGGAGGGAGCGTTACTCAGTGTATGTTTCCAGGAGTGTGTGATGGGATTGTATGGAGGGATTGTCGCTCTGTCTGTGACTCCTGGCCATGGGTCAGTGGATTTCGGCGTTTAAACAGACTCCGATCAGAGACAGTCAGCAAGAAAATGGCGCCTCACACGTTCTGCACCAACGGCTGAATCTGAACACCCTTTCTGTGGCCCCACTTCCCTCCCTTCCTTCCTCTTTTCACAGCACACCATTCCTTCTCTATGATTCTTTCTTTATAATATATTTTATCGAAGGAACGGCACAATATAGAATACATAATGGATTACATTTTCCTCCATTTTGCTTTTGTAACTTACCCCTAAACAAACCTCCCCTCACCCGCCCTCCCCGAACATACAATGACAGCTATTGTATTTAAAATACAACACTTCACAAATACAAGTACAGACATTTCACAGCCATACCCCCACACTACTTCAGGACGAAGTCCCACACACATCTACAACATCTCAGATGATGCAGAATTGACTCATATTACAATTCATCAATCACCCTGTGAGGTAACCCATGTGCGTGTTAAAAGGGAAGCAACTTCCCAAGTACAATCAAATGCCCTCAACTAGCAGGTAATTCATTATGACTCCCAAAATATGACAAGAAAGACCCCCATTTCGAATAGAACTTTCTCACTAACGCTCTCAGAGTAAATTTAATCTTTTCTAATTTCAGAAAAAAAAACATTAAGTCATCTAACCAAGCAGCAGCAGATGGGGGAGTGGCAGATTTCCAGACCAGCAAGATTCTCCTACGGGCCAAAAGCGATGTAAGTGAAATGATATCCGACTGGTTTGCATTTAAACCCAAAACATCATCTGCCACATCAAATACAGCTTTAAGCGAGCAAGGTCTCAGTGTCACCCCCAAAACCTCACTGATAATTTTAAAAACCAGTTCCCAATAGCCATCAAGCCGAGGGCAAGACCAAAATGCATGCACTAAACCAGCCGGAGAGAAGGAACACCTGTCACAGACAGCGTCTGACCCAGGATATATGTCAGCACGCCTGGCTTTACTTAAATGTACTGTGTAAAACTTTAAATTGTATGAGCCCGAGTCTAGCACATGATGACAAGGAATGAACCCTATTCTGTGCTTTTGCCCAATATCCCACAGCCAGATCCACACCAAGGTCATCCTCCCAGCTAGTCGTAGTTTTGTTCAGATCTTGAACACCCGAATACATCAGCTGAGAGTGTAGTACAGTGATCAGCCATTTATTATTAAAGCTAAGAGTGAGTTTGTCCCGCAACATAGCAGGTGGTAGATCAGGAAAAGAGGGATATTCATCCTTGACAAAGTGGAGAATCTTCAGGTATTGAAAAAAAAATGATTATGCGGAAGGCCATATTTACTGCACAGGTTATCAAAACTATTAAATATGTTATCAGTGCACAAATCCTTAATGCGCATAAGACCGATCAAACCCCATTGTCTAAAAACTGAATCGAGGGTGGAGGGAAGAAATAGATGGTTTCGATGAATGGGACACAGAACTGAACTGATGTGAACTTATAATGCCAGCCAAATTGATTAAATTTTTTAAGGGTGGAGAGCACCACAGGGTTAGATGTGAATTGAGAGGATTTCAATGGCAATGTTCTGTGACACCTCTCCTAACACCTTGAAATAATGTAGTTGACTTAAGTGCAATAGAAAGAGGCTCAACAGTAATTGCAAAAACGATTCTATGTTTCGTAAGTGGGTGGGTGAGCAGCTCGACGTCCTGGTCCATATATGTACCAAAGAAATCGGTATGTATGGGAAGGTGTTACTGCAAAGTGAGGTCAGGGATTTTGCTATTAAATTAATAGGCAGGACCACCACCCGTCCCAGTGTGTCCATACATAGGAAGGCGATACAGTTTAGCACGTGGCTCAAGCTACGGTGCCGGTGGGAGGGTTTCAATATTCATTGTGTTTATTCCAAGGAAGGTGAGATGTCAACAGAAGAGATGGAAGACGGTTTACACATAAACTGGAGGGGGACAGATATCCTAGAGGGAAGGTTTGTCAGTACTGTGCATGAAAGGTTTTGGCAGAATAGTTTTTCTCGAGGTGCAGGGGGATGGGATTCAGAGTTCGAGAGCAGATAGCGGAGTCGATATGGAGACAGATGTTGTTCAGACCTCAGAAAAAGTCAGGAATCGAAAGGTTGTGCATCAAGCGACTGGTCCCCTAAGCTCCGTATATTTCAATGCAGGAAGCTTCTAAAAAAGGCAGTTGAGCTCAGGGAATGAATCAACACAATGGATTATGATATTGTAGCCGTTATTGAGAATAGGGTGCAAGAGGGACAAGCAGGACAGCACGATATTTCGGGTTTCCCTATTTTCAGACGTCAGAAAGCGGAAGAATTACAGGAGGAGGGGTGACATTACAGGGCTGAGCAAATGCCGCCGCAAAACACAGTCAGAACAGACAAGAGAACTTGTCTAAGTGAGACTTTATGGGTGGAAACATAGAAACAGAAAACTTACAGCAGAATACAGGCCCTTCGGCCCACAGAGTTGCGCCCAACATGTCCCGACCTTAGAAGTTTCTAGGGTTACACATAGCCCTCTATTTTTCTGAGCTCCATGTACCAGTACAAAAGTCTGTTTAAAGAGCCTATTGCATCCGCCTCCACCACCGTTGCCGGGAGCCCATTGCACACACACGCATCACTCTCTGCGTATAACACTCACCCCTGACACCTTCTGTGTCCCAAGTCCCCAGCACCTTAAACCTGTGTGTTCTTGTGGCAACCATTTCATCCTGTGAAAAAGCTTCTGGCTATCCACACTATCAATGTCTCTCATCATCTTATACACCTCCATCAGGTGACCTCTGATCATCTGTCGCTCCAAGGAGAAAAGGCCGAGTTCCCTCAGTCTGTTTTCATAAGACATGTTCCCCAGTCCAGGAAAATTCCTATATAATTCCTATAGTGAGGCGACCAGAACTGAGCACAGTCCTCCAAGTGGGGTCTGACCAGGGTCCCATGAGTCTGCAACATTACCTCTCGGCTACTAAACTCAATTCGACGGTTTACGATGGCCAATACACCGTGTGCCCTCTTAAGCACAGAGTCAACCTGCGCAGCTGCTTTGTGTTTCCTATGTACTCGGTCCCCAAAATCCCTCTGATCCTCCACACTGCCATTAGTCTTGCCATTAATATTATATTCTGCCATCATATTTGACCTACCAAAATGAAACACTTCACACTTGTTTGGGTGGAACTCTATCTGCTGTTTCTCAGCCCAGGTTTGCATTCTGTCAATGTCCCGGTGTAACTTCTGACAGCCCGCAACTCTATCCACATCTGCAACCTTTGTGTCATCAGCAATTTTAATAACCCATTCCTTCACTTCCTCACCCAGGTCATTTCTAAAAATCAGGAAGAGTGAATATCCCAGAACAGATCCCTGAGGCACACCACTGATCTCCGACTTCCATGCGGAATATGACCCGTCTACAGCCACGATGGAAGACCACTTCTATGGGCAAGCCAGTTCTGGATCTACAAAGTAAGTCCTCTTGGATCCCATCCTCCTTACTTTCTCAATAAGCCTTGCATGGGGTACTTTAACAAATGCCTGGCTGAAATCCACACACACTACATCTACTGGTCTTCCTTCATCAATGGGAATAAGGAAATGAGAAATAAGAAATGTATCGCCATGTATACCAATGAACAGTCTGCTGGATTAGGAGGAACAGATCTGCAGAGAGATTGTTAGAACCATAGAACCATAGAACATAACAGCAGAGAAGCAGGCCCTCCGGCCCTTCCTGGCTGTGCCGAAACACTGTTCTGCCTGGTCCCACTAACTTGCATCTGGACCATATCCCTCCATACACCTCTCATCCATGTACCTGTCCAAGTTTTTCGTAAATGTTCAAAGTGAGTCCGCATTTGCCAATTCATCTGGCAGCTCATTCCACAATCCCACCACTCTGTGTGTGAGGAAGCCCCCCAAAGTTCAATTTAAACTTTCCCCACTTCACCCTTAACCCATGTCCTCTGGCTTTATTTCTCCCCTCGCCTCGGTGCAATAAGCCTGCTTGAATTCACTCTATCTCCACCCATCATAATTTTATATACCTCTAACAAATCTCCTCTCATTCTTCTACGCTCCAGGGAATAAAGTCCTAACCTATTCAACCTTTCTCTGTAACTCAGTTTCTCAAGTCCCGGCAACATCCTTGTAAACATTTTCTGCACTCTTTCAACATTATTAATATCCTTCCTGTGATTAGGGGACCAAAACTTCACACAATACTCCAAATTCGATCTCACCAATGCCTTATACAATCTCCACATAACATTCCAACTCTTATGCTCAATACTTTGATTTATGAAGGCCAAAGTACCAAAACCTCTCTTTACGAACCTGTCTACCTATGAAGCCACTGTTACGGAATTTTGTATCTGTATTCCCAGATCTCTCTGTTCTGCTGTACTCTTCAGGGCCCTACCATTTACCCTGCATGTTCTACCTTGATTTGTCCTTCCAAAGTGCAATACCTCACACTTGTCTGTATTAAGCTCCACCTGCCATTTTCAGCCCATTTATCGATCTGGCCGAAATCTCTTTGCAAGCTTTCGATACTTTTCCCACTGTCCACCATTTCTCCAATCTTTTCATCATCAGCAAATTTGTTGATCCAATTTACGACATTATCATCCAGATCATTGATATTGATGACAAACAGCAATAGATCCAGCAGTGATCCCTGTGGCACACCACTAGTCACAGGCCTCCACTCAGAGAAGCAATCCTCCACTACCACTCTCTGGTTTCTCCCACTGAGACAATGTCAAATCCCATTTACCACCTCATCATATATACCTAGCGACTGAATCTTCTTAACTTATCTCCCATGCGGGACATTGTCAAAGGCTTTTCTGAAGTCTATGTAGACAACATCCGCAGCCTCCCCTTCATCCACTTTCCTGGTAACCTCCTCGAAAATCTCTAATAGATATATTAAAAATGACTTATCACAAACAAAGCCGCTGCGACTCTGCCTAATAATTCCCTGTCTATCCAAAGGCTTGTAGATGCTATCTCTTAGTACTCCTTCCAATAATTTACCTACACAGACGTCAGACTTACCGGCCTATAATTTCCCGGATTACTTTTAGAGCCTTTTTAAACAACGGAACAACATGAGCTCTTCTCCAATCCTCCGGCACCTCACCCGTGGATACCGACATTTTAAATATATCTGCACCAGTCTCCTTCAAGGTCCGAGGGAGTACCCTGTCGGGTCCATATAACCATATAACAATCACAGCACGGAAACAGGCCATTCCGGCCCTCCTAGTCCGTGCCGAACTCTTAATCTCACCTAGTCCCACCTACCCGCACTCAGCCCATAACCCTCCACTCCTTTCCTATCCATATACCTATCCAATTTTACCTTAAATGACACAACTGAACTGGCCTCTACTACTTCTACAGGAAGCTCATTCCACACAGCTATCACTCTCTGAGTAAAGAAATACCCCCTCGTGTTCCCCTTAAACTTTTGCCCCCTAACTCTCAAATCATGTCCTCTCGTTTGAATCTCCCCTACTCTCAATGGAAACAGCCTATTCACGTCAACTCTATCTATCCCTCTCAACATTTTAAATACCTCGATCAAATCCCCCCTCAACCTTCTACGCTCCAATGAATAGAGACCTAACTTGTTCAACCTTTCTCTGTAACTTAAGTGCTGAAACCCAGGTAACATCCTAGTAAATCGTCTCTGCACTCTCTCTAATTTATTGATATCTTTCCTATAATTCGGTGACCAGAACTGTACACAATATTCCAAATTTGGCCTTACCAATGCCTTGTACAATTTTAACATTACATCCCAACTTCTGTACTCAATGCTCTGATTTATAAAGGCCAGCGTTCCAAAAGCCTTCTTCACCACCCTATCTACATGAGACTCCACCTTCAGGGAACTATGCACTGTTATTCCTAGATCTCTCTGTTCCACTGCATTCCTCAATGCCCTACCATTTACCCTGTATGTTCTATTTGGATTATTCCTGCCAAAATGTAGAACCTCACACTTCTCAGCATTAAACTCCATCTGCCAACGTTCAGCCCATTCTTCTAACCGGCATAAATCTCCCTGCAAGCTTTGAAAACCCACCTCATTATCCACAACACCTCCTACCTTAGTATCATCAGCATACTTACTAATCCAATTTACCACCCCATCATCCAGATCATTTATGTATATTACAAACAACATTGGGCCCAAAACAGATCCCTGAGGCACCCCGCTAGTCACCGGCCTCCATCCCGATAAACAATTATCCACCACTACTCTCTGGCATCTCCCATCTAGCCACTGTTGAATCCATTTTATTACTCCAGCATTAATACCTAACGACTGAACCTTCTTAACTAACCTTCCATGTGGAACTTTGTCAAAGGCCTTGCTGAAGTCCATATAGACTACATCCACTGCCTTACCCTCGTCAACATTCCTCGTAACTACTTCAAAAAATTCAATAAGGTTTGTCAAACATGACCTTCCACGCACAAATCCATGCTGGCTACTCCTAATCAGATCCTGTCTATCCAGATAATTATAAATACTATCTCTAAGAATACTTTCCATTAATTTACCCACCACTGATGTCAAACTGACAGGTCTATAATTGCCAGGCTTACTTCTAGAACCCTTTTTAAACAATGGAACCACATGAGCAATACGCCAATCCTCCGGCACAATCCCTGTTTCTAATGACATCTGAAAGATCTCCGTCAGAGCTCCTGCTATCTCTACACAAACTTCCCTCAAGGTCCTGGGGAATATCCGGTCAGGACCCGGAGATTTATCCACTTTTAAATTTCTTAAAAGCGCCAGTACTTCCACCTCTTTAATTGTCATAGGTTCCATAACTTCCTTACTTGTTTCCCACACCTTACACCATTCAATATCCTTCTCCTTAGTGAATACCGAAGAGAAGAAATCGTTCAAAATCTCTCCCATCTCCCTCGGCTCCACACATAGCTGACCACCCTGATTCTCTAAGGGACCAATTTTATCCCTCACTATCCTCTTGCTTTTAATATAACTGTAGAAGCCTTTCGGATTTACTTCCACCTTATTTGCCAAACCAAACTCGTAACTTCTTTTAGCTTTTCTAATCTCTTTCTTAAGTTTCCTTTTACATTCTTTATATTCCTCGAGCAATTCCTTTACTCCATGCTGCCTATATCTATTGTAGACATCCCTCTTTTTTCGAACCAAGTTTCTAATATCCCTTGAAAACCATGGCGCTTTCAAACCTTTAACCTTTCCTTTCAACCGAACAGGAACATAAAGATTCTGTACCCTCATAATTTCACCCTTAAATGACCTCCATTTCTCTATTACATCCTTCCCATAAAACAACTTGACCCATTCCACTCTCTCTAAATCCCTGCGCATCTCCTCAAAGTTAGCCTTTCTCCAATCAAAAATCTCAACTCTAGGTCCAGTCCTGTCCTTCTCCATAATTATATTGAAGCTAATGCTATTGTGATCACTGGACCCGAAGTGCTCCCCAACACATACATCTGTCAGCTGACCTATCGCATTCCCTAACAGGAGATCCAACACTGCCCATCTCTAGTCGGTACTTCTATGTATTGTTGCAAAAAGCTATCCTGCACACATTTCACAAACTCTAAACCATCCAGCCCTTTTACAGAATGAGCTTCCCAATCTATGTGTGGAAAATTAAAATCTCCCACAATCACCACCTTGTGTTTACTACAAATATCTGCTATCTCCTTACACATTTGCTCTTCCAACTCACGCTCCCCATTAGGTGGCCTATAATACACTCCTATCAGTGTTACTACACCTTTCCCATTCCTCAATTCCACCCAAATAGTCTCCCTAGAGGAGCTCTGTAATCTATCCTTCCAAAGCACCGCCATAAGATTTTCTCGGACAAGCAATGCAACACCTCCTCCTCTGGCCCCTCCTACTCTATCACACCTGAAGCAACTAAATCCAGGAATATTTAGTTGCCAATCACACCCTTCCTGCAACCATGTTTCACTAATAAATCCTGCGGATTTATCTACTCTGATTTGCCTCAAGATAGCTAGCACCCTCTCCTCTTCAACCTTTATAAGTTCCATGACCTCACTACTTGTTTCTCTTATTTCCATTGATTCCATGCCAGTTTCCTTATTAAAGAGACGGAAAAAAAATTACATTTAAAATCTTCCCCATTTATGTTGATTCCATACGTAGCGGACCACTATGATTTTTTAGAGGACCAAATTTATCCTATACTATCCTTTTGCTTTTAATATACCTGCAGATGCTCTTTGGATTTTCCTTCACCTTGATTACCAAATCAACCTCCTGTCATCTTTTAGCCCCCTTGATTTCTTTCTTAAAGATTATTTTGCAGTTTTTGCACTCGTCAAACACCGTATTTGCTCATTGTTTCCTATACTTGACTTATATTTCTCACTTCTTCTTTATCAGAGTTCCAATATCCCTCGAGAACCAGGGTTCATTATTCGTATTCACTTTGCCTTTATTCCTAACAGGAACATACAAGCTGAAAATTTCTACTTTGAAGGGCTTCCACTTACCTATCACAGTTTTGCCTGAGATGAATTTGCCCCAAAGCACGATTTTACATTCTTATTTCTTCTAATGTAGCCTTTTTCCAGTTTAGAACTTCAACCCGAGGACCAGATCTACCTTGTACATGATCAAGTTCAAACTAAAGGTGTTATGATCACTTTAAACAAAGTGCCCCCCTATAAACAATTTCGTCACAAGTCCTAACTTGTTTCCTAATAAGAGATCTAATAAAGCATTCTCTCTGGTTGTTACCCCTACATAATGATTTCGAAGACTTTCCAGAACACATTTTACAAATTCTAACCCCTTTGGACCTTTAACAGCATGGGAGCCCCAGTCAATATTTGGAAAATTAAAATCCCCTACTATCATGAATTAATGTTTCCTGCAGTGGTCTGCTATCTTTCTGCGGATTTGCTCCTCTAGTTCTCGCTGACTATTGGGTGGTCTATAATACAACCTATTTAATGTGGTCATACCATTTCTGTTTCTCAGCTCCACCCATATGGCCTCGGTAGACAAAACCTCTAATCTGTCCTGCCTGAGCACTGCAGTGGCATTTTACCTGACTAGCAATGCCAACGCCCCGTTCATTTCTCTTCCTCTATCACATCTGAAACACTGAAACATTAGACCTCCAGTCCTCCCCCTCCTGTAGTCAAGCTTCAGTAATGGCTATAATGTCGTAATTCCATATGTCAATCCACGCCCTCAGTTCGTCAGCCTTCCCCAGAATACTCCTAGCATTGAAATAGACACACCTCAGAAGATTTTTATCGTGACTTTGCAAGAACTGTTAACAACATTTATTTTCAACCCAGCTCCACTATCTGCTCTGGCACATTGTCTCCCAGCCCCCTGCAAATCTGGTTTTAAGCCCTCCCCAAAATCACTAACAACCATCCCTGCAATGATATTGGTCCCCTTGTAGTTTAGGTGTAACCCGCCTCTCCTGCACAGGTCCCACCTGTCCCAGAAGATTAATAGCAAAATGATAGCGAGGGATAAAATTGGTTCCTTCGAGAATCAGAGTGGGCAGCTATGTGTGGAGCCAAAAGCGATAGGGGAGATTTTGAACAATTTCTTTCCATCGGTGCTCACTGAGGAGCAGGATATTGAATTGTGAAAGGTACGGGAAACAAGTAGGGTAGTAATGGAAACGATGACGATTAAAGAAGAGAAAGTACAAAAGCGTTTAAAGAATATAAAAGTGGATAATTCTCCCTGTCCTGACAACATTTTCCCTAGGACCTTGAGGGAAGTTGGTGTAGAAATAGCAGGGTCTCTGACAGAAATATTTCAAATGTCATTAAAAACGGGGATGGTGCCGGAGGATTGTTGAATTGCTCATGTGGTTCCATTGTCTAAAAAGGGTACTAACAGTAAACCGAGCAATTATCGGCCTGTAAGTTTGACGTTAGTGGTGAGTGAATTAATAGAAAGTATTCTCAGAGATAGAATATATATTCATCTGGATAGACAGGGTCTAATTAGGAGCAGTCAACATGGATTTGTGCGTGGAAGGACATGTTTGTCAAATCTTTTTGAAATTTCTGAAGAATTTGCTAGGAATGTTGACGAGGGTAAAGCAGTGGATGTTGTCCATATGGACTTCAGTAAGGCCTTTGACAAGGTTCTACACGGAAGGTTAGTTAGGAAGGATCAATCGCTAGGCATTAATATTGAAGTAGTAAAATGGATACAACAGTGGCTAATGGGAGATGCCAGAGAGTAGTGGTGGATAACGGTTTGTCAGGTTGGAGGCCGGTGATTACTGGTGTGCCTCAGGGATCTGAATTGGGTCCGATGATGTTCGTCATATACATTAATGATCTGGATGATGGGGTGATAAATTGGATTAGTAAGTATGCAGATGATACTAAGATAAGTGGCGTTGTGCATAATGAAGTAGGTTTTCAAAGCATGCAGAGAGATTTACGCTAGTTATAAGAGTGGGCTGAAAGATAGCGGATGGAATTTAATGTTGATAAGTGTGAGGTGCTACATTTTGGTAGGGATAGACAAAATAGGACATACATGTTAAATTGTAGGGCATTGACGAATGCAGTAGAACATTGTGATCTAGGAATAATGGTGCATTGTACCCTGAATGTGGAATCTCATTTGGATAGCATGGTGAAGAAAGCTATTGGTATACTGGCCTTTAAAAAATCAGAGCATTGTGTATAGGATTTAGGATGCATTGTTAAAATTGTACAAGCCATTGGTGAGGCCAAATTCGGAGTATTGTGTCGAGCTCTGGTCACCGAATTATAGGTAAGATATCAACAAATTAGGGAGAGTACAGAGGAGATTTACTAGAGTGTTACCAGAGTTTCATCACCTAAGTTACAGAGAAAGGTTGAACAAGTTAGGTCCTTATACTTTGGCGCGCAGAAGGTTGAGGGGGGACTTGATAGAGATATTTAAAGTTATGAAGCGGATAGATAGAGTTGACGTGTATAGGCGTTTTCCATTAAGAGTAGGGGAGATTCAAACAAGAAGACATGAGTTGAGTGTTAAGGTGCAAATGTTTAGTGCGGGAAATGAGGGGGGACTTCTTTATTCAGAGAGTGGTAGCTGTGTGGAACGAGCGTCCAGTAGAAGTGGTAAAGGCAGGTTCGATTTTGTCATTAAAAATGCATAGGTATATGGACAGGAAAGAAATGGAGGGTTATGGACTGAGTGCAGGTAGGTGGGACTATGTGAGAGTATGCGTTCGGCACCGACTAGAAGGGCCGAGATGGCCTGTGTCCGTGCTGTAATTATGATATGATCATACGGTTATTTCAAGAGCTCCCAATGATCCTGTAATTTGAAAGCCTGCCCCGACTCCATTTCCTCAGCCACATGTCATCCTCCAGAGCATCCTACTCTTACTCTCACTGGCACGTGACGTAGGTATCAATCCTGTGATTACCACCCTAGAGAAACTGCTTTTAACTTCCTACAAAGCTGTCTATACTCACGCATCAGGACCTCTTCACTCTTTCTTCCTTTATCATTGGTACCGACGTGTACCATGACATCTGTCTGATCACCGTCCCACTTCAAAATCTGTGCACGCGATCGGAGACATCCCTGTCCATGGAATTCGGAAGGCAACAAACCATCCAGGTGTCACTGTCACCACCACAGTACCTCCTGTCTGGACCTCTAACTACCGAGTCCCCTATCACTACCGCTCACCTCGTCTTCCACCCTCCATTCTGCACTGCAGAACCAGACTCAGTGGCAAACATTTGGCTGCCGCAGCTTGTTCCAGGTAAGTCATCGATCCGAACAGTATCCAAATCGGTATACTTGTTGAGGACAATGGCCACAGGGTAAACCTGCGCGGGCTGCCCTTTTCTCTTCCCTCGCCTGACGGTAACCCAGGTAACTGTGCGCTGCTCTTTTGGCGTAACAACCTACGTGAAACTACTATCTATAAACTCCTCATTCTCCCGAATGATCCGGAGGTCATCCAGCTCCAGCTCCAGTTCCGTAAAGCAGTTTGTTAGGAGCTGCAATTGGATGCACTTCCCCCAGGGACACCGGATATCTCCCTAATTTTCCACATCCTGGAAGAGGAATATTCCAACATCCTGCCCGGCACTCTCTCTACTCCAAGCGGAAAAAAATAAACAAACAAAAAAACACAACTACCGGAAAATGTTCTCACCTCTGGCTGTTCATGCCGAAGCCTGTTGAGCTAATGCCTTGTCACTCTCCCCCTTCTCATTCCATTGACCGCTCTCAACGCTGCCTGCTGTATATGGCGATCTTTTTTAAACCTTTGGTGGTCTAAGTCACGCGCCTGCGCAGTGTAGTCTCACTTCCCCGGCACTGAAAGACAACCTTGCTCTCCGAGATGCCTTTACTTTTTCACTCTCAGCCTCTTGCTTCTGTTTAAAAAGGATGTTGGGCTTCATTGCTTGAGGGATTGAATTTAAGTGCGGGGTGTTTATGCTGCATCTGCACAGGGTAGTGATGAGGACGCACCTGGAATACTGCATGCAGTTCCTGTTTCCTTACTTGAGAAAGCATGTGCTGATTTTGTAGGCGGTGCAGAGGAGTTTCACCACGTTAATTGCAGGGATGAGGGGGTTAGACTATGAGGAGAGATTGAATCTCCTGCGACTCTATTCACTGGAATTCAGAATATGAGAGGAGATCGTATAGAAACAGATAAAATATGAAAGGTGATAGATAAGATAGAGGCAGGGGAAGTTTTCTCTAATAGTAAAAATGACTTGGATGAGGAAGGGGAGGGATGGGTTAGCAGGTTTGCTGTTGACACAAAGGATGGGGGAGTTGAGGATAGTGTGGAGGGCTGTCAGAGGTTACAGTGGGACATTGACAAGATGCAAAATGGGGCTGAGAACTGGCAGACGGCGTTCAACACAAATAAGTCTGAAATGATTCATTTTGGCAGGTCAAATATGATGGCATAATACAGTATTAATGGTAAGACTCTTGGCAATGTGGAGGATCAGAGTGATCTTGGGATGCGAGCCAAAGAACGTTCAAAACACTGCGCAGGTTGACGCAGTAGTTAAGAAGGCATATGTTGTAGTGGCCTTCATCAATGGTAGAATTGAATTTAGGAGCAGAGAGGTAATCTTGCAGCTATAGAGGACCCTGGTCAGATCCCACTTGGAGTATCGTGCTCAGTTTAGGTCCTCTCACTACAAGATGGATTTGGAAGCCATAGAAAGATTTAGAAGGATGTAGCCTGAATTGAGGAGCATGTCTTATAAGGATAGTTTGAGTGAATTCGGCCTCCTTGTGGCGACGGAGGATGGGTGGTGACCTGATGGAGGTGTATAGGAAGTTGCGAGGCGTTTATTCTGTGGATAGTAGACAACAGACAATAGACAATAGGTGCAGAAGTAGACCATTCGGCCCTTCGAGCCTGCACCACCATTTTGAGATCATGGCTGATCAATTACTATCAATACCCAGTTCCTACCTTGTCCCCATATCCCTTGATTCCCCTATCCATAAGATACCTATCTAGCTCCTTCTTGAAAGCATCCAGAGAATTGGCCTCCACTACCTTCCGAGGCAGTGCATTCCAGTCCCCCACAACTCTCTGGGAGAAGAAGTTTTTCCTTAACTCTGTCCTAAATGACCTACCCCTTATTCTCAAACCATGCCCTCTGGTACTGGACTCTCCCAGCATCTGGAACACATTTCCTGTCTCTATCTTGACCAATCCCTTAATAATCTTATATGTTTCAATCTGATCACAGAGGCTTTTTTTCCCAGGGCTGAAATGGTTGCCACAAGAGGACACAGGTTTATGTTGCTGGGGTGTAGGTACATAGGAGATGTCAGAGGTAAGATTTTTTACTCAGAGAGTGATGTGGGTGTGGAATGGGCTGCCGGCAAATATGGTGGAGGCGGATACAATAAGGTCTTCTAAGAGACTTTTGGATAGGTGCTTAGAAAAATAGAGGGCGATAGGTAAGCTTAGTAATTTCTCGGGTTCGGACATGTTCGACACATCCTTATGGGCCGAAGGGCCTATATTGAGCTGTAGGGGTTTTTAATGTTTTATGTGATAAAACATAGATGAAACCTTAATTACAGGACACTGCCAAAAATCTTACCATTAACACATCACTCCAATTTCTCATCCAGTTCATTGTTAATAGTGCAAGCAACTTTCCTGCCTCGATCTTATCTCTCACGTTTCATGATTTATCTGTTTCTGTACGATCTCCTCTCCTATTCTGAATTCCAGCGTGTAGAGCCGCAGGAGACTCAATCTCTCCTCATAGTCTAACTCCCTCATCTCTGCAATTAACCTGGTGAAACTCCTCTGAAACGCCTTTAAAACCAGTACCAGTAACTGTAACTGATCTCGGGAATATGTGATGGGACGGTGTGGAGGGAGATTCACTCTGTGTCTTACCTCGGGAGTGTGTGATCGGACGGCGTGGAGGGAGTTTCACTCTGTGTCTGAACACGGGAGTGTGTGAAGGCACGATGTGGGGAGAACGTCACTCAATGTCTAATAGCGGGTTCTGTGATGAGGGTTGTTCAGTCTATACCTCTCCACGGGAGTGCTTGAAGCGTCAGTGTTCAAGGAGCTTTACTCTGCATCTGATTCTCTAGATTTGAGGTGGGAGAGTGTGGAGTGAGGTTCACTGTCTGTCTGATCTCGGGAATGTGTGATGGGATGCTGAGGAGAGAGATTCTCACTGTGTCTGACTCCGGGATGATGGAATAAATGGCTTTGTTGCCCAGTTTGGAGTTGATACGACGTTTGGCAGAGGGGCAGGTCATGTTGAAGAAACAGACAGGATGCAGTAGGACTTAGACCGATTTGGTGAATGGGGAAAAGCGGCAAATGAAATACAACTTTGCAAAATTCATGGTCATGCACTTCGGTAGTAGGCTATTGGTGCGGACTATTTCATTAACGGGGTGAAAATCCAAGAATATGAGATGCAGAAGGACTTTAAGATCCTTACGCAAAACATCCTGAAGGTTAACTTGCTAGTTGAGTCGGTAGTGAGGAAGGCAAATGTGAGCATTTATTTCAAGAGGTCTAAATTACAAGAGCAAGGTTGTGATGATGGGGCTTTATAAGGAACTGGTGAGGTCTCAGCTTGAGCGTTGTGAGCAGTGTTGGTACGTTCATCTTAGAAAAAGAAATGCTGGCATTGGAGAAGGTCCAGAGGAGGTTTACCAGGATATTTCTAGGAATGAAAGGGTTATCATGCGAGGAACGTTTGATGGCTCTGGATCTGTACTTGCTGGAATGCAGACGGATGAGAGGAGATCTCACTGAAACCTTTGGAATGTTGAAAGGCATAGACAGATTATATATGGAAAGGATGGTTCCCACGGTGGGAGAGTTTAGGGCAAGAGAGCACAGCCTCAGTATGAAGGGGTGTTCTTTGAACACAGGGATTCTCAGCCAAAACGTGGGGAACTTGTGGAGGTTGGTCTACTTGTCGCTGTGGAGGCCAATTCGCTGGGTGTATTTAAGGCAGAGATTGATCGGTTTTTGATTGGACACGGCATCAAAGGTTATGGGGAGAAAGCCGTGAAGTGGGATTAAGGAAGTTTAAAAAAATGGATCAGCTATAATTGAATGGCGGAGCAGACTCAATAACCTAATTCTGCTTCAATGTCTTATGGTCTTATGGTCTAACACAAGACCATCAGATATAGGAACAGTGCCAGGCCGTTTGGTCCATCGAGTCCGCTGCACCATTTCACCATGGCGGATACAATTCCCTCACTGCCCAAATCTCCTGCCTTTTCCGCGTGTTTCTTCATGCCCTTAATAATCAGGAATCTATCAATCTCTGACTTCAATATACCCGATGGCGGCCTCCACAGCAGCCTGTGGCAACGACGTCCAGAGATTCAGCAAATACTGTTGAAATAAACTCCCCCCCCACCCAATCTCCATTCTGAAAGGAGGGCCCTCTGTTCTGATGTGGACCCAGTTGTCACAGACTCTGCCACCACGGGGAACATCCTCTCCGCTTCTGCGATATCGAGGCTTTGAAATATACCATCAGTTTCGGCAACACCCCCCACCCCCAAGCTCCTCCCCAGTCTTCAGAGTTTCAGCCACCAAACGCTCCTGATTTGATATGCGTTTCAATGCCGGAATCATCTTCGTGAAATTCATTTCAAAAATTTCCAAAGCAAGCACACCTGGCCGGTTTAGATAACGGACCCAGAACTGTCCACAATCTTCCGCGAGGCCTCGGCAGTGCATTATAAACTCTCAACTTTGCATCCTTGATTTATATTCCAATCCTCCTCACAGGAATGCTACATTGCATTTGGCCTCGTCGCCACCGACTCCACCTCTAAACTAACTTTGAGGGAATCAGCCCAAGTTCTCCCAATTACCTTTGCGCCGCAAATGTCTTGTCTTTTTTCAGCATTTAGGAAGTAGTCTATGTTTCTTCTACCAAAGTGCATGGCCATACATTAACACATCCGCCACTTCTTTCCCCATTCTCTCAATCTCTCTGAACCATTCGGTAACCTCTCTGCTTCCTCAACACCATCTGTAGATCGGTGACGTCACTGCCCATCCGCACTGACTGGCGTTTCCGGACGAGGATGTCCATCTTCCACTTAGAAGGAGGTACACGGGCCCAGGATGTGGAGGGAACTTCACTCTGTGTCTGGATTTTCACTTCCCGGGCCAGTTTGCCTCGCGTAAATTTCCAAGATTAGCTACCTAAACTCAGCAGCTGCCATTTATAACTCTTTAAGCCATTTGGATTATTTTTTAAAATTACATTTGTTTAGTTGTTGGTCGTAGACGGGAGCCAGGCGGTGTGCGCCCTAAGGCTCCTGTAAATCTTTCCTGATGATTGAGGTGTAATCATGGTTCCCGAAACTGGTGGTGTGAGTACCCAAGATCCTGGACACGTTTTCTGATGCTTGAGGGGTATTCACAGTTCCTGAACCTGGTCGTGCGAGTCCTGAGGCTTCTGTACCTGCTTCTAAGTGGTTGAGGGACCGTGACTGCTCTGGAAGGTGCGGGGGGCGTCCGGATTCCCTTGTACATACTCCTTATGATTGAGGGGCAATTACTGTTCCCAAACCAGGTGGTGTGAGTCCAGACACTCCTGAACTTTGTTCCTGAGGTTTGAGGGGCAAGAGATGTTCCTGAACCTGGTTGTGTGGTTGCAGATGCTCCTGTATCTCCTTCCTGATGGCTGAGGGTAAATATCAGTTCCGGAACTTGGGGTGTGAGACTTGAGGTCAGATAACAACAGTGAACGATTCTGCAAAAAAAAAGGTTGGTTGCAGGGAAATCTCACGTTAGTGAAAGTGTACTCGTGACTATTTAAATCACAACGACATGATGTCTCTCTGTGGGTTGAGAATTTCTCGATCAGAAAACACAATACCGTCACATTGTTCGCTGTTCCCCATTTACAGAACAAACTTGTTGACAGGGAGGGATCAACAGGAAAGGCGCTTTTTATTTCATATCAACGTGGCAAAACCTCAAGATGGGGCGAAGAAAGAATGTTCCAACAATGGCTCAAAGATGCTGGGAATGAGCTCAATTGAGGAAGAGGTTTGTGCCAGACCATTGAGGATAACTCCACTCCTGGCAAGTGAAGCTCCCGACACACCGTCCCATCACACACTCCCATGTCAGACAGTGATCGCAGCTCACTCCACACGGTCCAAGCACAGGCTTTAGTGGTCATACAAAGCGAAGCTCTCTCCACACTGTCCAATCACAAATCCCGGAACGTGACAGTGAATGAATCTTCCTCCACACAGACTCTACAGCCACACCCGGGCTCAGATACAGAAGGAATCTCCCTCCACACCATCCCATCATACAATCAAGGAATCAGAGACAAAGTGAAGCTCTTTCCATACCGTCCCATAACAAACTCCAACCGCCAGACACAGAGCGAAGCTCACTCCAAACCGTCCGTTATCACACACACCGGCATCAGACACAGAGAGAATCTCCCTCAGAATCATCCCATCACACAACCAGGGGTTCAGACAAAAAGTGAAGCTCCTTCCACACTGTCCCATTACAATCTGGGGTGTCAGACAGAGAGTGAAGCTCCCTTCACACCTTTTCACTACACA
This sequence comes from Hemitrygon akajei, assembly GCF_048418815.1. Taxonomy (NCBI): domain Eukaryota; kingdom Metazoa; phylum Chordata; class Chondrichthyes; order Myliobatiformes; family Dasyatidae; genus Hemitrygon; species Hemitrygon akajei. Next base: position 15,408,132 of record NW_027331919.1, read on the forward strand.
CTCCTGTGGTCAAATAGTGAGCGAAGCTTCCTGCACACTATCCACGCACTAAATCTCCGGATCGTACCTAGTGAAGCTTGCACCACACCGTCCCATTCACAAAATTCAGGGATCAGACACAATGTGAAACTTTCTCCATAGATTCCCATCAGAAACAATGGTCAAACAGTGAGCGAAGCTTCCTGCACATCGTCCCATCACATACTCCCGGGGTCAGACACAGAGTGAACCTCCCTCCACACCGTTCCATTCACACATTCCCGCGGTCAGACAAAGAGTGAATCTCAGTCTAGACTGCCTCGTCTCACAATCACGTGAAGTCAGACACAGAGTGAATCACCAAGGGTTTAGACGGAACGTGAAGCTCCTTCCACACCATCCCATCACAAGCTACCGCCTCAGACACAGAGTGAAGCTTCCTCCACACCGTCCCATCACACACACCCGGGGTCAGACACAGAGTGAAGCTTCCTCCACACCTTTTCATTACACAGTCCCATGGTCAGAGAGTGAGCGAAGCTTCCTGCACACCGCCCAAGCACTAAATCTCCGGATCATACCGAGTGAACCTTCCTTCACACAGTCCCATTCACACAAACCCTAGATCAGACACAATTTGAAACTCCATCCACACCGTCACATCACACACACCGGGTTTAGAAACAGAGTGATTCTCACTCCACACCGTCCCATCAGTCTTTACCAGGGACAGACAGAGAGTGAATCTCCCTCCACACCGTCCCATCACACACTCCCGGGTTCAGGCACAAGTGAAACTCCGTACATCGTCACATCACACAATCACGTTTCAGACTCAGAGTGAAACTCCAAACACACCGTCTAATCAAACATTCCGCGGACAGACCCAGAGTAAACAGCCCTCTAGAGTTCCGGGTTTCAGTAACAGAGTGAAGCTCCCTCGATACTTTCCCATCACAAACTGACGAACGCAGACATAGAGTGAAGTTCGCTACACACTCCCCCACCACCCATTCCCGGGGTCAGACACGGAGGGACGGTCCCTCCACACCGGCCCATCACAAACACCCGGAGTCAGACACAGAGTGAAACTCACTGACACACCGTCCTATCACACACTCCCCGGGTCGGAGAGTGAACGAGGCTCCCTCGAAACCGTTCTATTACATATTCCCGGGGTCAGACGCAGAACGAATCCCCCTCCACACTCTCCCATCATACATTCCCGGGATCAGACACAAAATGAAGCTCCCTTCGCACCGTCCCGTCACACTCTCCTCATTTCAGACACAGAGCAAAGCTCCTTCCACACCGTCTCATCACACACTCCTTGATTTAGACACAGAGAGATTCACACTCCACACAGTCCCATCGCGCTCTCCGGGGACAGACACAAAGTGGAGCTCCCTCCACACCATCCCTTTACACACTACCGGTGGCAGACACAGTGAAAAGCTCTCTTAACACCGTCCCAATATTTAACACGGTGGCCAGACGCAGGGACACTCACCCTCCATACCGTCGCATCACAAACAAACAGGGTCAGACAGAGAGTGAAGCTCCTTCTACATAGTTCCATCACTGACTTCCAGTTTCAGTCACAGAGAGAAGCTTCCTCCACACCATCCCATCACACACTCCCGGGGTCAGACACAGAGAGAAGCAACCTTACACTTTCCAAACACACAATGCCAGGGTCAGGGACAGAACCAACCTCCCTACACACGATCGCATCAAACTCTTCATGAGTCAGATACAGAGTGAATCTTTCACCACACCGTCTCAACACACAATCACGGGAAGAGCCGCAATATGAATTTCCCTCCACACCGTCCCATCACCCACTCCCGGGGTCAGAGACAGAGTGAATCTCCTTCCACACCGTCCCATCACACACTCCCGGTTTCAGACTCAGAGTGAATCTCCCTGCACGCCGTCCAATCACACAGTCCCGGGGTCAGACACAGAGTGAATCTCACTTCCCACCGTCCCCTCACTAAACTAGAATGTTTGGGGAGTGGGAACCGAACTGAAGTAATGGGGAAGCGGAGGTTAGCTCACAAATAGAGAAAGCTTGTAGACAGTGCGAGAGGGAGGTTAGGCAGATGATAGAGTGGGGTTGCGCTTAAACCGAAGGCTTGAGATGTGTCTATGTTAACGCAAGGTGTGTTCTGAACAAAGCGGATGAGCTTAGAGCGTTGATCACTACTTGGAGATATGAGGTGGTGACCATTACAGAGACAAGGGTGGCTCAGGGACTGGAATGGTTACTTCAAGTGCCAGGTTTTAGATGTTTCAGAAAGGACAGAGAGGGAGGCAAATGCAGCGGGGGCGTGGCACTGTCGATCATTGATAGCGTCACCGCTGCAGGAATGGTGGACGCCATGGAGGGATTCTCTATGGAGTCTCTGTGAGTGGAGGTTAGGAACAGGAAGGGGTCGATCACTTTACTTGGTGTTTTTTATAGTCCGCCTAATAGTAACAGGAATATCGATGATGCAGATACGGAATCAGATCCTGGAAAGTTGTAATAATAACGGAGTGTCGTGATGGGAGTTTTTAATTTCCAAAATATCAATTGGAATCTCCCTAGAGCAAGTGGTTTAGATGGGGTAGAGTTTGTTAGGGGTCTTCAGGAAGGTTTCTTGACAGTTAGGCCCACCACAGGATAGGCTGTACTTGATTTGGTTTTGGAAAATGTACCTGGTCAGGTGTCAGATCTCTCAGTGGGAGAACATTTTGAAGATAGTGATCATCATTCTGTCTCCTTTAAAACAGCATTGGATAGAGACAGGAACAGACAATTTAGAAAAGAGTTTAATTGGAGTTAGATTAATTATGATGTTATCAGACAGGACACTGGAGGCCTAAGTTGGAACCAGATGTTCTCAGGAAAACGTACGTAAGAAATGTGGCAAATATTCAGGGGATAGTTGTGTAGATTTCTGTATAGGCACGTTCCACTGAGAGAGGGAGGTTATGGTAGGATAGAGGAAGCGTGGTGTAAAAAGGCTGTAATAAATCCAGTCAAGAAGAGAAGTTTACAAAAGGTTCAGAGAGCTAGGTAATTTTAGAGATCTAGAAAATTATAAGGCTACTAGGAAGGAGCGTAGAAGGAAATTAGCAGAGCAGAGCGGGTTATGAGAAGGCCTCAGCGGGCAAAATTAAGGAAACCGCCAACGCATTTTACAGCTTTGAGAAGAACAAGAGGATAAGACGTGAAAGAATAGGACCTATCAAGTGTGACAGTGGGAAAGTGTAATGGACCTGGAGGAAATAGCAGAGGTACTTCATGAACACTTCACTTCAGTATTCACTGTGGAAAGAGGATCTTAGTGATTGAAGTGATGGCTTTTAGCAGACTGAAAAGCTTAAGCATTGAGATATTAGGAGAGAGAATGTTCTGGAGCTTTTGGAAAGCATCAAGTTGGATTAGTCGCCAGAACCGGACGAAATGTAACCCAGGCTACGCTGGGAGGCGAAGGAGGAGATTGCTGAGCCTCTGCCGATGAACTTCGCATCATAAATAGGGACGAGAGAGTTTCCGGAGGATTGGAGTGTTGCGGATGTTGTTCCTTCATTCAAGAAAGGGAGTAGAGTTAGCCCAGGAAATTATAGACCACTGAGTCTTACCTCACTGGTTGGTACGTTGATGGAGAAGATCCTGAGAGGCATGATATATGAGCTTTTGGAGGGGTATAATATGAGTAGGAGTAGTTATCATGGCCTTGTCAAGGTTAGATCATTCCTTACGAGCCTTATTGAAGTTTTTGAGGATTTGACTAAACACATTGATGATGGAAGAGTAGTAGATGCAGTCATATGGATATCAGCAAGGAATTTGATAAGGTACCCCATGCAATGCTTGCTGAGAAAGTGAGGAATCATGGGATCCAAGGGGATACTGCTTTGTGGATCCAGAACTGGCTTGCTCACAGAAGACAAACAGTGGTTGTAGACGGGTCATATCCTGCATGGAGTTCGATCTCCAGTGGAGTACTCATGGATCTGTTCTGGGACCCTTACTCTAAGCATTTTTTTTTTATAAATGACCTGGATAAGTATGTGGAGGGATGGATTAGTAAATTTGCTCATGTCACTGAGGTTGGAGTTGCTGTGGATAGTGTGGTGGGTTGGCAGCGGTTACAGCGGGACATTAATAGGATGACAAAATGGGCTTAGAAGTGGCAGACGGAGTTTAACACAGATAAGTGTGAAGTGGCTCACTTTGGTAGGTCAAATATGATGTCCGAATATGGTATTATTGTTAAGACTCTTGGCAGTGTGGAGGATCAGAGGGATCTTCGAGTCCGAGACCATAGGACACTTAAAGCTGACCCGCATGTCGACTTTGTGGTTAAGAGGTGTTATGGTGTACTGGCCTTCACCAATCGTGGAATTGAATTTAGGAGCCGAGAGTTAATGTTGCAGATCTATAGGACCCTGGTCAGACCCCACTTGTGGTACTGTGCTCAGTTCTGGTCGTCTCACTACAGGAAGAATGTGGAAGCCACTGAAAGGGTGCAGAGGAGATTTGGATTTCACCTGGATTGGGGAGCATGCCTGATGAGAACAGGTTGAGTGAGCTCGGTCTTTTTTCGTTGAAGCGAAGTAGAATGAGAGGTGACCTTATAGAGGTGTACAAAATAATGAGAAGCATTGATCGTGTAGATTGTCAGAGGCTGTTCCCCAGGGCTGAAATGTTTGCCACAAGGGGACACAGGTTTAAGATGCTGGGGAGTAAGTGCAGAGGAGATGTCAGGGGTAATTTCTTTTACTCAGAGAGTGGTAAGTGCGTGGAATGGGCTGCCGGCAACGGTGGTGGAGGCAGATACAATAGTGTCTTTTAAGATGCTTTTAGATAGATACACGGAGCTTAGTAAAATAGAGGGCTATAGGTAAGCCTAGTAATTTCTGAGGTAGGTACATGTTCGGAATAACTTTGCGGGCTGAAGGGCCTGTATTGTGCTGTAGGGTTTCTATGTTTCACTGTTTCCAGTTAGCTTAACCTCAGTGGCTGGGAGAGTGTTGGAGTCTATTAATAAAGTTGAGGTTGCGAGGCACTTGGTGACTAATTCTAAAATTAGTCAAAGTCAGCTGGCTTCTGTCAGGGGAAATTATGCAGACAAATCTGTTAGAGTTCTTTGAGGATGTAACGAGCAGGGTTGTCAAAGGACAGGCAGTGGATGTCATTTACTGGATTTCCAAACGCATTTGGAAAAGTGCCATGAATGAGGTTGCTTAACAAGACATAATCCCATGGGGTTACCGGAAAGGCACAGGCATGGATAGAGGATTCTCTGACCGGCAGGAAGCTGCGAGTGGGAATAAAACGGGCCTTCTCCGGTTGGCTGCCAGTGACGAGTGGGAATAAAATAGGCTTCTCCGATTGGCTGCCAGTGACGAGTGGGAATAAAATGGGCTTCACCGGTGGCTGCCAGTGACGAGTGGGAATAAAATGGGCTTCTCCGGTTGGCTGCCAGTGACGAGTGGTGTTACTCAGGGGGACTGTGTTGAAACCGCTATTTCTCACATTGATTTTCAATGCTGAGTGGAACAGATGACTTTGTGGCAGAGTTTGCAGATGAAACGGAAGTAGGCGTAGGGATCAACTGCATTTACAATATCATTGAACAAAGGTTTTATCGAGCAGTCTATTAAAAGACCCCATTGAATCCGGCTCGAAGACCATCGCTAGAAGTGCATTCTCTCTCTGTGGCAGTCCACCACTCTCTGTGTGAAAAAACATTTCTCCGACAGCGCCTTCTACCATCATCCAAGCACCTTAAAACTACAGAACATAGAACATACAGCAGTACAGCACATTACAGGCCCTTCGGCCCACAATGTTGTGCAGAACTTTAAACCCCGCCCACCATATAACCACCCAACATAAATTCCTCCTTATACAAGTCTAGTAGTCTCTTAAATTTCACTAGTGTATCTGCCTCCACAACTGACTCAAGCAGTGCATTCTACCCACCAAATACTCTCTTCAAAAAAACTTCTTCTAATATCCCCTTTGAACTTCCCACCCCTTACCTCAAAGCCATGTCATCTTGTATTGAGCAGTAGTGCCCTGGGAAAGAGGCGCTGGCTGACCACTCTGTCTATTCCTCATAATATCTTGTATACCTCTATCATGTCTCTTCTCATCCTCCTTCTCTTCAAAGAGTACAGCCCGAGTTCCCTTAATCTCTAATCAAAATCCATACTCTCTAAACCAGGCAGTATCGTGGTAAATCTCCTCTGTACCCTTTCCAATGCATCCTTCCTATAGTGAGGCGACCAGAAATGAACTCAGTAATCCAAGTGTGGCCTAACCAGAGTTTTATAGAGCTGAATCAATAACTCGCGACTCTTAAACTCTATTCGTCCAATTATGAAAGCTAACACCGTTCTTAACTACCCTATTACCTGTGATAGGTAGATCTGTTGTGTAGGGTAGTTAAGAAAACTATGACCACCACCACTCGACAAATGTATACTTTTTCTTGACAAACAACGTGAAACAACGGGACGGTGTGCAGGGTAATGCGATGGTGTGGAGCAAGCTTCGTTCTGTGTCTGACCCCGGGAGTGTGTGACCCGGCTGTTTGGAGAGAGCTTCATTCTGTTTATGTTGAAAGATTGGAGTGACTGAGCTTGTACACAGTGGAATTTAGAAGAATGAGAGCGGATCTGATTGAAACATGTAAGATTATTAATGGATTGGACACGCTAGAGGCAGGAAACTTGTTCCTGATGTTGGCGGAGTCTAGATCCAGAGGCCACAGTTTAAGAATTAGGGTAGGCATTTAGAACGAAGTTCAGGAAAGACTTATTCACCCAGTGAGTTGTGGATCTGGGGAATGCTCTGCCTCAGAAGGCAGTGGAGACCAATTCTCTGAATCGTTTCAAGAAAGAGCTAGATGGACCTCTTAAAGATAGCGGAGTCAAGGGATATGGGGAGAAGGCAGGAACGGGGTACAGATTGTGGATGATCAGCCATGATCACATTGAATGGTGGTGCTGGGC